>NC_056739.1:401302202-401304702 GCF_019279795.1 Protopterus annectens | reverse complement strand
TCTGTGAACATATATGTATATCAGATATAATCCAAGGGCTATACATGTACATAGAAATTGTACAACAATGAGATAATATAAAATTTTCCTACATGAGTCTGTTATATAATAATTAAATATATATATATATATATATATATATATATATATATATATATATTTGTATGTTATATATATATATATATGTTTATTTTTTTTGTGTTGGACACACACAATGAATATATATATATATATATATATATATAATATATATGACCATATTCATATGAAGGTGAGGGAGATTTTCATCCTACAGAGGTTGAAGATAAATGAATCAAGGGGAAAGAGGTTTTACAAATTCCTCCTCACCACTGCTTCATTCCCGGAAGAAACACTGGCTTTTTAGAAAGAGGCCAACCAATGAGAAGTACGGGAAGGTTCCTACATTGAATGTCGTGATACAGTCACATATCGCTTGAATGTTTCTAATAATCCAGTTGTTTGTAACTGCAACCTTCCGGAAAGTCAAGTAGCACTAGATTCTGAAGTTTTCAATTTATCCAGGTGCTTAATTGATAATTTCTAACAGCTTACTGAAACTAGGTTTTTCTTTTATTCCTGCCTCACCGCTACATTTTCTTTTATTAATAGATTTTACAAAAGTTAGGAAACCTAATTTAAACTTTCTTTGGTCGCACAAAGATAGATGATGGTAGCAGAAGAGGAAATACATTTATATTCTTACACTGCCAACGTCAAGAAAAAGCTTTGTAACCCACCACTATGTAACACCTTGGTACATTTTACAGGAAAGCACCTGTTACATGTTTTAAAGCATAATCCGTAATTTAAAATGTCAACTACTAATGGCGTGTTAATTTGTTTCAGAAATTCCGCAACAGCAGACAGATCACGTCCTGAGAGCCGGCGGTATTCAGGGAAAGTTGATGGTACCAAGATAAATATACCGTATTTTTATTAAATGACCTTAATAACAGTGAGTTTTTATACAGTGGCTACCCAGGTCAGATGTCCCTTCGGCTTTTAAAATATATAGATAGAACTATTATTGTGCTTGATAACCAAATAGATTTGTGATGTGTCATTGATTTTTAACCAAAGCTAGAGCCCCAACTAGAAAAATTCTTTGGAATCTTAAAATAAGACTAACTAATCCTCCTTTTAGACAATATGAAAAATAACAAGAAATAAGACAGGCTGTATAGCAGAACTTATTGATTTTGTGTTAAACCCCTTTATAAGGTTCCTATTTTCAAAGATTCATGGGATTTTTAACTTTTTTCCCCAACCTCCTACTGAGTGGTAGAACATACTATTTTTAGTTACTTTTAGATATTGGAATCTGTTTATACATTTCTAACATTCCTCGCAATGATATAGGTGCATAGAATACTTAAGAAATTATTTATCAAATTTTACCTGTCTTCCCTCAATATACAGGAAAAAATTAACATGATTTGCTCCCTAACTTTACTCTAGTATTAACTAACAATTTTTTTTTCTACTTTAATGGTAAGATTTTTCTACTCAAACTAAAGGTTGCGTGAGCCTTAATTAAACTAGCTCCTGCCTTTGAAATTTAGTTTTTTGTAACCTGGTTAGGGAAATGTAACTTTCTAGTATATTTACCAGGTTTTAATAATATTCTTCTGTATTTGACGTCATACATTGAAGTGACTGATTCTCTTTTTTTGTACAGCATGTGGAAGGGATGTGGAGTCTGATTCTTGTTTTACATTTTATTAATTCCTTATCTGAGCAGTATTCCATTTCTAAAGTTTTAAGATTTCAGCTTGGGAAGCTTAGTGTTAACAACTTTTTTTAGATGTACTTACTTTCCACTGATACAAATTCCTTTAACCTTGAACTCTACTATATTTAGGAAAAAAGACATCCAGAAATAATTATTTACATTTCTGCAGTGGCCATCCTCTATTTGCGATAAGTTAACTATGTGGCCAGAGGAGTCAGTACATCAGATTGTCTAGGATTCATTTCTGATGATAATGTTTTTCTACATGGTCTTCTTGATGCTTTTAGTTCCTTTCAGAGAGGAGGTTAACCCTACTGATTTCACTGAATTCTATTGTTAAAGATGTAGTCTTTTTAAGGCACACCTAATTATCACTCCTATTCTTTGGTGGCAAAAGGCTTCTCTCAAGAAAAAATAGGAACCAATAGTATGAGATGAAATACAGACTACTCCCCTTGTGACCAATTTGAGTAGAAAATACTATAAATGATATAACTGTAATACTATGTTTTGAATCACGGACTACCCCTTGTCCCCTTGCTGCACCTATCAGTACGCTTTCTCCAAATACATAATTCAGGACACTCTGCTTTCTACACATAACTTATAGATAGATTCACACTAGTTTCCCAGTTCCTATTTGCAGGGACTCCCTTATAGCTATTAAGAAAGTGTTTTATACACTGGGATATTCTTGTTACCTCCAGCCGTGGAGGTTGACAACAAATTAGGGCTAGGTCCTGTTTT
>NC_056739.1:401012202-401294702 GCF_019279795.1 Protopterus annectens | reverse complement strand
TCTTATTTAGTACTTACAACAAGTTCTGAACTCGAATAAGCAAATTCAAGTGCTAAAACATAAATCTGTATCTGAACTAGACTAATTAAAGGAAAGAAACAAGTGCAAATCCAGGCTTTTAAATCAGAAAGTTGAGAGAGATAGAAAAACTGCCGAAACAGCCAATAACTACAATTTCTGGGCCAGAACCACTCCTTATGTGGTATACAGGCTACATCTACCATATAAGGACTTAATATATCTAAGCCTGTTCCTGTTCTTTCAGACATTCAGTCACCATATTTCAAGAGTCAATCTAACGGGTCCCACCATTTCACATGGTTGCATGACGAACTTTATACATTCTATCTGCCTTTTTAGGGGCAGCAGCTGACTACCAGGAAAACTGCAGACAGTGACATATACATCCTCCACTGCTAATAGAACTGGAAGAATGGGTGAAGGTTCTGGAAATTCTTTATGTAATAACTCGTAGTATTTTGTGAGAAACTGAGAAAACTCCCGTGTTCTCCCACTGAAAACACTGGCACATTCTGCAAAGCGTCTCAGAGAAACAGAATCCCTCACAGGAAATTTCAAATACCATGCTCTCCACAGAGTCTGAATCTGAAATCTGAGGAGCAAAACTTGCATCTATTCCATCACATTCCTTTACAGATTCAAAATCTTGAATATCTTCAAGAAAAGAGGAATCTCCTTTTTTCTTTTACCAGAAACCACATTATAAGGATTGACAGCCTGTACTAAAACCAGGGCCAGTCCTAATAAACTACAACTGCCCACAGAAGCTGGTAAAGGAGAAAATACATTTTTAGTTTACCACTTCTTTTAAACAGAAAAGTTGGGGTTTATTAGTGGCAGTAACAGCTTCCCCAGGGATGAGCACAACATTCTGGCAACGCAGAAGCACCTTCCCTGCCCCTTCTCCAATGGCCAACAGCAGCATCGCTCCCTTGCCCACTGAAGGGAGCCCAATGGCCACAGCGAATATGGGTAATCTCTGGTCCATAGTGGCTTTACAGACAATACCAGGGGGATCCAGGAGAAAAAGATGAATGGTCTGAGGAACCAGCTTTGGCCAGAGCACAATCACCCACCTGTGGCTTATGTTCCATTGTCAAGTTGAAAATGGTGCTTCCAGGAGAAGCTGAAGACCACTTTTTGCCAGTCAAAACACAGTAAAAAGTGATTCAATTCACTTTGCCAGACATAAAACGTAAATTAAATGCAGCTTCCCCACAAAAAAAAGTTTGTTTTAAATAGTTTTGAAAATAGTTCTGAACAACTTTCAAATTGACGAGGACAAAAGTGTGCTCCCATTTAAAAGTATTTCTGTCACATGACAGTCCTCAAAAACACATTTTCCTTGCATAAAAGTACTTTCCTTAACTGGAAAGTGAGTTCAAATAATAAAATACTAAATGTGGAATTTTTTTTTCTGAAAAGGGAATGAATCTGCACAGTAATGGAGAAGCACAAGCTTGCAGCCAGTCCTCTAAAGCCTGCAGAGGAGTGCCCACTTAGGTGGTTTGCTACCCAAACATCCGAGTGACGCCTCTAGGTGCATCTGCAGTTAACTCCTACTGCTCCTCTAGGCGTCAAATATTACTTATGCATATTTTCATTAATAATTCCAAAACCATGCTACATACAAGGTTTAAAAATATTTTATCTTGAAGCATACATGATGGCAAACACAATTGTACTGATATTTGACCTCTGTCAATGAATATTTGTTAGAATTGTAAGGTGATAATTTAATTTTTAAAGGCTCAGGCCACATCCACTAGGAGTTAAAGGTATATACTCAAAATAGTTGCACTGGAGTGAATGAGTTCTGTCAGAGTGTATGGAAGGTGCCTTAAAGCTTTGGAAGCTGGTTGGCTATTACATCATTAGGATATAACCCATATAATTTAAGGTTACTGCAGCAGTGATCAATGTGATGAACACTCATTGTTGCCTGAAGCAAAAGAGGGGTTGTCACAATTTTCTTTAGGGAGCCCTTTAGTATCTTAAGAACCCTGGTTAAAAGAGGAAAGGGTGGAAAGTACAGTTGTGTACACATACCGTAAATGCAGATGTTCTAGTGTATTCACTGTTGCAGTCCTGACTTGTGGGATTTCCTACTGTGGAAGCCCTTGGCTGGCCCAACTACCAGAGTAAAAATCTCCCACCTCTTACATCTGGCAGACATCCTATCCTAATGCCAGTTCACTTGGGTATAAAGGGAGCCAGCCAATGCCATGACATCAGTTTTTTCTTGCCCCCTAGAAAGTAGGAGCCCCCAGGATTAACCCTAAGCAAGGGTCAAAAGTAGAATGCAGCCAGGGTGTCCTATAGTTAGTGAAGATGATAGAATTAGACTACTACTGTATGCAAATGCGGGGAGGAGGGAGGGAAAGAAGACTGCAACAGTGAATACACTTGAACATTTACACTTATGGCAAGTGTACACAACTGTACTATGTTCTTCATGTTTTACTGTTGCAGTCCTGACTTGCGGGGTGATTCCCAAAGCTGAGATGAGGGTGGAAGGAAGATTATAGGAAAGAGAGGATGCCTGCAGGATGGCAGTAGCAAATCTTGCTCTAGACTTGGATAAGGATGGTAAGTGGTAGTGTTTGGTAAAGGTACGCACAGATATCCAGGTAGCTGCTTCCAATATGTCTTTGCTAGGTACTCCTTTCAGGAAGGCAGCATAGACAGCAGTGGCCCTAGTACAGTGAGTCCTGACAGCTTTGGATGGCTTTTTACCATGATGGCTGTAACAAAAGGAAATACAGTGAGAGATCCACTTGGAGTTCATCTGTTTGGAAACTAGTTTCCTTTCAGAGAGAATGGCAAAGGACACAAAAATTGGTCTGATTTTCAAAGATTTAGTCCTGTTAAGATAGTAGCAAAGTTGTCTGTGCATGTCCAAGGAGTGAAGGAATTTCAGTCTCCAGGGACTGTTGAGTGCTGGCACCACAGATCCTTGAGGTACCACTGGAGCTTCCTCATGTGTAGTCTGGCCACAGGTATCATAAGGTTATAAGATGCCATTTAGCCTAATGCTCTGATAAATTCCCTGGCTGAGAGACATTGTCTCTGCATAATGTTTTGGAAGTACCGAGTCAAAAAGGAGACCTTTTCTGAAGGGAGGAATCCAGAAGAGCTCCCAGGCAAACTATCCTGGGTCCGTGCTGTAACTGCGGATATTTATGGCGAGTCCAAAGGAGGGGAGGAGATCCTAAGTGAAGGCCAGACCCTTGTAGCGCTTCGAACAACTTGTGGCTTGAATGAGGTAGTCATCTAGATCGGGGTAAATCTGTATCCCTCTTGTTCTGCAGAAGGCGATCACAGAAGCTACAAACTTTGTGAAGACCTGAAAGCAGTAGATAAGCCAAATGGGAGTGCAGAGAACTGCAAAGTACATTTGTGTACACTTACCATAAATGTAGATCTTATAGAGTGTCTTCGCTGTTGCAGTCATCACTGTAGGGTTCTTCCTGCCAGCAGGCAGCCCTCGGTCGGCCAGAATCCCAAAATCTGGGTCCGGCGTCGGCTGTTCAGTCATACTCCCTGACGTCAGAGCGCCAGGAGTACAAAGCTGCCAACCGATGCCATGTTCTCCAGTTTTTCTTGCCCCAGATGTCAGGTGCCCAAAAGTGAGGGCTAATAGTAAAACAAAAATGTAACATACAACAAACTCCATACCCTGTAGCAAATACACCTCAGAAAAAGGGTGAAGTAGGAAACCTCACTAATGAAAGTATAAGAGGGGACAGGAGGGTGGGTAACCCAGACTGCAACAGTGAAGTCACTCGAACATCTACATTTATGTTAAGTGTACACAACTGTACTATGTTCATCATGTTTCACTGTTGCAGTCATCACTGTAGGGCTGAATCCCAAAGCTGAGATAAAGGGTGGTGGTTATAGAGTAGAAGGGGCGGCTAGAAGGCCCTGCAAGACTGCAGAAGCAAAGCCTGCCCTAGACTTAGAGTAAAGAGGGAGATTGTACTGCTTAGAGAAAGTATGCACTGAACTCCAAGTTGCAGCTTCCAAAATATCTTAGGTAGGTACTCCCCTGAGAAAGGCAGCTGAAGTAGCAGCAGCTCTGGTAGAGTGAGTCCTAACTTTTCCTGGGATTTGCTTTGCATGATGAGTAACAAAATCCGATTCCATGAGCAATCCATTTAGAGATGGTCTGTTTTGAAATAGCTTTGCCTTGGGAATTTGTTGCATAAGAGACAAACAGTTGCTCTGTTTTCCTGATATCCTTGGTTCTGTCCAGGTAAAAACGAAGTTGCCTGTGTACATCCAAGGAATGCAAGATCCTTTCCCCCTTATTTTGTGGATTAGTGAAAAAAGTTGGCAGGTGAATAAGTTTGATTTAAAGCCACTTTGGAAACCACTTTAGGCATGAAAGTAGGATTAGTCCTTAAAGACACCCTATCTTGGTGAAAAATAATATAAGGTTCCACAGCCATGAGTGCTTGTAACTCTGAGACTCTCCTGGCTGAAGTCAAAGCCAGTAGGATAGCTGTCTTCCATGATAAATACTTAATATCAGATGTGGCAGCAGGCTCAAAAGGAGGCAGAGTGAGTTTTTCCAGAACATAGTTGAGGTCCCAGGCAGGTATGGGTGGTGTCCTAGGGGGCCTTAAATTCTTTGCTCCTCTGAGATATTGTTTCAGAAGTGGATGCGAAAAGATTGGAGGATCTGTATTGTAATGTGCAGAGATAGCTGAGGCATGTATTTTTATGGAGGAGAAGGATAAACCCTTATGTAGCATGTCCTTCAGGTAAAGTAAAATCAGTGGGATATTAGGAATGAGAGGATCCAAATCCTGAGCATGCATCCAGGTGCAAAATCTCTTCCATTTACCTGCATAAGATTTTCTAGTGCTAGGCCATCTGGCTTCTAAGATGACATCCATGACCTGTTTGGGAAGGGTAGGATTAATCATAGACCCTGAATTTGCCAGGCTGCCAGGTTGAGAGTTTTGATATGAGAATGCAGAACCTGGCCCTGGTGTTGGGACAAAAGATTTGGAATCGAAGGTAAAATCCAAGGAGGCTCCTGGGATAGATTCATCAGTGTTGAGTACCAAAATTGACAAGGCCAATTTGGGGCCAGTAAGATCATCATCTTGGGTTTGTCCTGCTTGATCTTTAATAACACCCGTGGAAGAAGAGGTAGTGGAGGAAAGGCATACCCAGGGAGGTTTCTCCAACTGAATGATCGTGCATCCACTTTCCATGCTAGTTTGTGAAATGTCCTTATGCAAAAAATCTGTAACTGGTGGTTGAGGGGGGATGCAAACAGATACATGTCCAGGCAGCCCCAGGCTTCTGTAATCATCTTGAATGTTTGGGTGTCTAACATCCACTCGTGTGGGTCTGACAGGTTCCTGCTCAGGCTGTCTGCCAGGATATTTTGTTTCCCCTGGCAGGAACTGAGCTTGTAGATCCACTTTGCAAACTAGAGCCGTGTTCCATAGAGTCATGGCTAGTCTGCAAAGGGGGTAGGAGTGTGAACCCCCCTTGCTTGTTTATGTACCACATAACTGTGGTGTTGTCTGTCAGTATCAGTAGTTGTCCCGGTTGTAGAAGATCTCTGAAAGCCAAGAGGGCATTCTGTACAGCTAGCATCTCTTTTAAATTGATATGCAGGTGCTTCTGATCCTCTGTCCAAAAACCTTGCAGGCCTTTCCCCTGCAAGTGGGCTCCCCATGCGTAATCCGAGGGGTCCGTGGTTAACACTTGGCTGGCTGGGGGAAGACTGAAGGCTTTCCCTTTGTTGTGAAGACATGCCATGGTACACCAATGGAATTCCTTTTGTAGGCAAGGCAAGACAGCAATCTGTGTGTCTAGGCTGTGGTAATGCTGGGACCATACACTTTTTAGGTACCATTGTATTTTTCTCATATGTAGCCTTGCATTTGGTATGAGAAGGATGCAGGAGGCCATGTAACCCAAAGCCTGCAGGAATTTCCTTGCAGTTAGCGGAGACACTGACGCCAAGGTTTTGAAAATTGAAGCCAGCTGTAGTTGTTTTTCAGATGTCAGGAATGCCATCTGGGTTGTTGTATTTAGAAGAGCACCCAGAAAAGTTATCTGCTGTGTGGGTGTCAAATTTGACTTTTTTTATGTTCACAGTGAATCCCAGGTACTTGAGTAGATTTTGAACAAATTCCAGGTGCTGGAGTAAGACATCCTTGCTGTCTGCTTGAATAAGGCAGTCATCCAGATAAAGGTAAATTTGAATTCCTTTGAGTCTGCAATAAGCTACTACCGGTGCCAGACACTAAGACCCTGGGCACAGTAGACAAACCAAAGGGCAGCGCAGAGAATTGGTAATGTTTCGAGCCGGCCTTGAACCTGAGGTATTTTCTGCACTCCTGTCTGATAGGAATGTGTAGGTAAAGCCTCCTTTAAATCCAATGTCACCATCCATGCATTTCTGCTCAACATTGGCAGGAGCTGCTGCAGAGTAAGCATCTTGAACTTTGGTATCTCCAGGAAAGTATTTAAGACTGACAGAACCAGGATGGGTCTCCATAAATTTTGTTTTCTGGGAACTAGAAAGAGCCTTGAGTAAAAGCCTTGCCCAGTCTCTGATTGTGGAACCAGTTCTATGGCCCTCATAGCCATGAGGGATCCCACCTGGTTTAATGCCTCTGCCCATTGGTGTTTTGGTAGGTCTGGCCATCCGTTGGGTCTTGGCAAGGTATGAAAGTGGAATTTGTAAACTCTTGAAACTACATCCAGAACCCACTTGTCTTGGGTTATGTAAGTCCAATTTTGTTGAAAAAGAGAGTTTTCCTCCTAGAGGGGCTTCCAGGAGAGAAGTTCCTGGAGCCATGCAGGGGGAGTCATTGAGCCTGCTTTCTATAAGATTGAGGTCTGTCCTCTCCACCCCTGGGGGTGGAAGCACTCCACTGTCTAGGTCTGTAAGAGGTCTGTGCTTGGGCCCTCCCTCTGGAGCGCCTAGATCTACCCCTCTGAGGCCTGTCCGAGCTGGGAAAGGACCAATTTTTGGTTGGCCAATTTCTGCTAAATCTTGGGGCTGAACTTTTAAGAAATCCTTAACCGTTTGCATGGATTTTGCCTTATCCTCCATTTTCTTTATCACCTCTTCAGCCTTAGACCCAAACAAAACATTATGCTCAACAGGAGCATCCAGTAACTTTGCTTTCACTTGATCAGGTAAGTTTTGTTCTTTTAACCAAGCATGCCTTCTAATGACTGTGCCAGAGGCAGCCGCCCTGCATGAAGCCTCCAAGGCATCAAAACCACAGTGTAAACCATGCTTCCCCACTTGCTCAGTAGCATGCATCAAATCATGTAATTCCTTATCTGCACATGCAGAAATGGTACCTAACTTTTTTTTCTTAGACAGCAGGAATTGCTGATATTTTAGCATATGAAATTGACAATTTAAAGCCCTAATAGATAAAGTAGCAGAAGTGTACACTTTTTTGCCCCATCTCTCCAAAGCTCTAGAATCCTTATCGGTCAGAATAGGGTTTTTAGCAGAGGCGGCCTTAACCCCCTTAGGACCCTGAGAAATGGTTTCTGGATCGGCAGTAGGATTTTTGACATCAGACTGGAGCAAGAAAAAAGTTTCCCCAAAGGGGTCCTTAGCTTGAGAATAAGAAGTAAGTCTTCGGACTGAAGCACAAAAAAATATCAGGAGTCAGCCGACCGGCACTTACGAACTGCTTTCAACGCACGGCAAGAAAGACTGGAGAACATGGCGTCGACTGGCAGCTTTGTACTCCTGGCGCTCTGACGTCAGGAAGCATGACTGAACAGCCGACGCTGGACCCAGACTTTGGGATTCTGGCCAACCAAGGGCTGCCTGCTGGCAGGAAGAACCCTACAGTGATGACTGCAACAGTGAAACACTATGAACATCTGACCAGTACCGGCTCTGAAACAAAAAACACTTGCACATTCCTATAGAGGAATTTTGTGGACGTAAGCATCTTTTAGGTCTAAGGTGACCATTAAGGCCTGAGGGGCTATCATGGGAAAACATTTTTGAAGTGTCAACATTTTGAATTCTGGTACCAGCAGGGACTGATTGAGGTGGACAGGTCTAGAATAGGGCGCCAAGAGCCTCCCTTTCTGGGAACCAGGAATAGCATGGAATAGAAACCCTTCCCCATTTGGTGTTCTGGTATTGGATCCACTGAGCCCCTGTGAGCATAGGTTGTGAATATGAGAAAGGGCCTCTGCTCGTTGATTTTGTGGAATATCCAGTTAACCAGAGTACCACCATTGGAGATAACTTTCAGAACCCACTTGTCTGAAGTAATGAAGGAATAATTTTCTTTGAACAAGGAGTCATTGCTGGTCTCTGCCAGGGCCCTATGGCCTAGAACTCCCCTACCTGGGGGTTTCTGAGGACCACTGCATGGGCCTTTGGGACTGAAGCTGCCTTTCCCTCCAGTCACTTTCTGATCGAGAGGAAAAGGACCAGTGTTTAGTGGGGAAATTCCTACTAAACCTAGGAGGCTGAACCTGGAAGTCCTTGACAGTTCGGATAGATTTTGCTTTATCTTTCTTCTTTTTGAGCCCAGCCTCATTGTTTGGCCCAAAGAAGAAATCCTTATTCAGAGGTACATCTAGAAGTTTGGATTTGACATGGTCTGGTAGGATCTGTTCCTTAAGCCAAGCATGCCTTCTAATGACAGGAACACATACAGCAGCTCGGCCAGAGGCCTCCACAGCATTGTAGGTGCAGTGTAATGAGTGTCCAGCCATCTGGGAGCTGGAATGGCAAAGGTCCAACAATTTCTTGGGAATGTTCCTTGTCCTCCAGGGAAGATATCCTTAGCTTCATTTTATCCAAAATATTTTGTTGGTGTTTTATCATATGAAACTGGCAATTAAGGATCCTCATGACTACTGTAGCAGAAGTGTAGACTTTTTACCAAACCTACCAAGGGCCCTGCTTTCTAAGTAGGTAAAGGTTTTTTTTGAAGAGCTAGCTCTTGCTCCCTTGGGACCTGGAGTGACCTCTGGATCAGCAGAGGGATTTTTGAAGTAGGATTTATACGACTCCAGCACCATGTAAAAAGTATAGTTGTGTACACTTACCATAAATGTAGACGTTAGAGTGTATTCACTATTGCAGTCATCACATTTGGGTTATCTGCTTGCAGTAGCCCTCAGTCGGCCTGATTATCAAAGTCATGGGTCCTGCGTCGATTGCTGTCTCATCTTCCATGACGTCAGGTAGTCAGGGGTATAAAGCATGCAGCCGATGCCATTACATCAGTTTTTCTTGCCCCAGATGTCAGGTGCTCCCCCTAATGGGAAGCAATTAAATATATATATACAAGGTTATACCTCCAACAAAAAAGCAAATGCACCAAAAAAGCTTTTAAGCATAGTAAAAAAGAATAGCGGTATTAGCCAAAAGAAGTCAGGGGGCTGGAGGGAGGGTAATACACTCGAACATCTATATTTATGCTAAGTGTACACAACTGTACTATATTCTTCGTGTTTCACTGCTGCAGTCATCACATTTGGGAAGATTCCCAAAGCTAAGGATGGGAGGAGGAACTTAGATAGCATTAGGACTAGCTATAAGGCCCTGCAAGACTGCAGTGGCAAAACCAGCTCTGGATTTAGAGAAAATTGGCAACTGCTAATGCTTGGTAAAAGTATGTACAGAACTCCAGGTAGCAGCTTCTAGGATGTCCTTGGTAGGGACACCTCTGAGAATGGCTGCAGAGGTAGACGCAGCCCTGGTTGAATGTGGTCTTATCCCCTGTGGGATAGGTTTTCCATGGTGCTTACAGCAGAAATAAATGCAATGGTCTATCCATTTAGAAATTATTTGCTTTGAAATGGCCTTCCCCTCTGCCCCTGCAGCAAATGCCACCAGCAGCTATTCAGATTTCCTGAGAGGTTTAGACCTATCCAAGTAAAATCTAAGTTGTCTGTGCACATCTAAGGAATGCAGTATCCGTTGCCCTTTGTTCTGTGGATTAGAAAAGAAGGTTGGCAAATGAATGGACTGATTAAGAGCCACACTGGATACTACCTTGAGCATGAAGGAGGGATTGGTCCCGAGGGACACCCTGTCCACATGAAAGATGATGAAAGGCTCCACTGCCATAAGGGCCTGTAATTCAGACACCCTTCTTGCTGAAGTGATGGCTAAAAGGAAAGCTGTTTTCCAAGAAAGGAATTTCAACTCTGCATTTGCAGCTGGCTCAAAAGGAGGGAGAGTGAGTTTTTCCAATACAAGGTTAAGGCCCCAGGCTGGAGTAGGGGCTCTCCTGGGTGGTCTTAGGTTTTTGGCCCCTCTGAGGAACTGCTTGAGCAGTGGATGAGAGAAGAGGGGTGGTTCTGTGTTGTAATGAGCTGAAATGAGCTGAAATGGCTGAGGCATGAATTTTGGAGGAGGAAAAGGAAAGGCCCCTGTGAAGCATTTCAGTTAAGTATTGAAGAATCTGAGGCAAATTGGGCACTGCTGTGCCCATCCCCTTAGTCTGATTCCAGGAACAGAATCTTTCCCATTTTTCTGCATAACATTTTCTAGTACTAGGCCTCCCTGTCTCCAGAATGACATCCAAAACTTGTTTACTGAGGGATGGTAATGGAGAAATCAGGTAATTAGCCAAGCTGCCAGGTTCAGGGTTTGAAGCGGAGGGTGCAGAATCTGGCCCTTCTGCTGGGTCAGCAGGGTAGGGGTCTGACCATGGTGTCAGCAGTTACGCACTGTGCAAGAGGGGGTGCCAGTGTTGGCGTGGCCAGTCTGGTGCAATCAGTATCGTCCTTGGTTTGTCCTGTTTGATCTTTAGTAGTACCTTGGAGAGAACAGGCAGAGGAGGAAAGGCATAAACTGACAGACTTTTCCAGGTGAAGGACAGGGCATCCACTTTCCAAGCTTGTTTGTGGGGAGTCCTTTTGCAGAATTTGTCCTATTGGTAGCTCTGGGGGGAGGCAAACAGGTCCATCTCTGGGCTCCCCATTTGTTTATCAATATGTTGAATGTTTTTGGTTCTAGTTTCCACTAGTGTGGGTCCACGAGATTTCTGTTTAGATAGTCTGCCAGTGTATTTAGCTTTCCTGGCAGGAATTGAGCCTGTAGGTGCATTTGGTAGCTCAAGGCTGTGTTCCACAGAGCCATGGCTAGTCTGCAGAGAGGGTATGAGTGGGTTCCCCCCGCTTGTTTATGTACCATATAACAGTGGTGGTGTCCGTCTTTACCATTAATTGTCCTAGAAGAATGTGGTCCTTGAAGGCTGTTGGAGCATACTGTACAACTAACATTTCTTTTTGACCGATATGCAGGTGCATTTGACTTGGGTTCCATTTGCCCTGAATGCACTTCCCTGACAGGTGAGCCCCCCCATGAACAGTCTGATGTGTCTGTTGTTAGGGTTTGGGCGGCAGGGGATAGAGTGAATGGCAGTCCCTTGTTTTGGTGGCAGGCCTTTGCCCACCAAAGTAACTAACTGTAGGCAAGGTATGGCAGGAATCATTGCTTCTAGATCCTGAGAATGTTGACACCATAGGCTTTTTAGATACCACTGTAGTTTCCTCATACTCAGTCTTGCATATGGAATTAAGAGAATGCAGGAGGCCATGAACCCCAAGGCTTGCAGTATTTGTCTTGCAGATATCAGGGTCTTTGTGGCCATTAGTTTGAAGTAAGTGGTCAATTGAACTTGTTTCTCTGGCGTGAGGAAAGCCATCTGGGAAGTTGTGTTCAAGCTTGCTCCCAGGAATACAATTTGTTGGCAGGGTACCAGATGCGATTTCTTTTCGTTTATGGTAAACCCCAGAGAAGTTATCACTTTTTGCACAAACGCCAGATGAGTCAATAGTATGTCCTGGCTTGAATTAGACAATCGTCCCGGTATGAGTATATTTGAATATTCCTTTGCCTGCAAAATGCAATGACTGGAGCTAGGCACTTGATGAATACCCTGGGTGCAGTAGATAAGCCAAAGGGCAGTGCAGAGAACTGATAGTGCATGAAGCCTGCTTTGAAGTGTAGGTATCTTCTGCAAGATTCCTTGATTGAGATGTGCAGGTAGGCTTCCTTTAAATCCAGTGTTGCTAACCAGGCATCCTTGCCTAGCATAGGAAGCAACTGGTGTAGAGTTAGTATCTTGAATTTTGGGATCACCAAAAAAGTGTTTAGGATAGAGAGATCCAGGATAGGATGCCAGGAGTTGTCTTTTGTCTCGAGTAGAAACCTTGTTCCCTTTCCTCTTCTGGGACAGTCTGAATAGCCCTTATACTTGAGAGAGAGAGACAGAACTTGCTTTTGAGCCTCTGCCCACTGATTTAGGGGTAGATCTGGCCAACCGTTTGGGGTTGGTAAAGTGTGGAAGTGGAATCTGTATCCTTGGAAAACTATTTTTAAAATCCATTTGTCCTGGGTAATGAGTTCCCAGTTTTTTGCATGCACAGCAATCTTTCCCACTAAAGGAGCAGTCAGTTGTGAAGGGCTCGGAAGTTTTAAAATTGTCATTGAGACAGTTTACCATAGGGGGGAGTCTTACTACACCCTGCTTTGGAAGTGGGTGCCCCCCGCTGCTTAGTCCTGTGCGTACCGTGGGACTGAAGCCCGAGTGTTCTGCTGCTTCTGGGTTTCGACTGAGAAGGCCTGGAAGAGGCAGGAAAGGACCAATTCTTAGAGGGCAGTGCCTACTAAATCTTGGAGGCTGTACTTGCAGGAAATCTTTAACAGTTTGCATAGATTTAGCTTTTTCCTCCATTTTTTTTAAGTTCTACTTCTGCTTTGCTGCCAAACAGGTGGTTCTGGTTTAAGGGAGCATCCAGCAATTTAGCTTTAACATGATCTGGCAAAGACTGCTCCTTAAGCCAAGCATGCTTTTTGACCCAGTGACAGCAGCCCTGCAAGATGCCTCTAGTGAATCAAAACCACATTGCAAGTATGTTTTCCAACTCATTCAGCAGAATGCATTAAATCCTGTAAATCATTATTTTCTGCACAGTCAGGAATCAACATCATTTTCTGTTTAAGCAATCCAATAATATGCTGCTGATACTTTTAACATATGAAAATGGCAGTTTAAGGCCCTAATGACAAAGGTTGCATAAGTGTATACCTTCTTACGAAAACCACGACTCGACCAATAAGTGTACTGCTTCACGTAAAACACCTTAATAGCGGAACATGGAAGAAATTCACCAACTGTTTGCTCTATTCAAAGATTCATTCAGGGGTACTCCCACGTTGGTATGTAAAAGCACGGACAGCACTGATAAAGGGTTACAAGCTACAGAACTCGATCCGGATGTTGCCACACAAAGAGCGAGCCGTGTCTAACAGCATAACAGCTGACGAGTTGGCATTTGCAGTTGATAAAAGCAAACATGCCAAAGAAACAAAGAATAGTCACAGGTTTGTGTATTAACAATTCTAGTTTTTCATGTGTTAACAATGAGGAAGTAATTATACCACAAAGATCTAAAAGACATGACTTATTAGAAGAAAGTTTTAACATCCCAAATGGACAGTGTTCTGGGTTGCGAGGAAATAGTAATGAAAAAGGCAGAGATTTAAATATTACTGAATCTTAGAACAACAGTAAAATTAATTTACCTGACTTAACTTTTGATTTTTCTATTTATGACATTGACGAAGAGGCTTTCCGCACAGGGACTAAGCCCAAACGCTTGCCTCCTGCTAAAACCTATTAGTCTGACACAGTTAATTCTACACACAATAAAGGAAGTGGTTTGAACAAGATGGACAGGGATGGTGGAACCATGAACAATAAGGGACTATGTTTGAATAAATTTTTGAACACATGTTTTAATATGGATGCGGACAATTCCACTAATTCGAAGAATGTTTTGTCTAATAAACCATTAGGTAGTTTAAAGGAAATTATTTATGCCTTGGGTAAAACATTAAAACAAATTAACGGTATGAAAATAGATAATGTGTATTTACAGAAATGTGTTTAAATGAAGATTGTTCCGCAAGGCTTAAGATTTTTCAAAAAACCTATTGATATTATTACTGACGAAAATACTAGAACTGAATTCAACAAGTTTTTTGATGAATGTGGTTTGAAATACATGAATATTCTTATTGAACATAACAATGCGAAATTTAGTAAATTGATTCAGGAAGTAGAGGCATTAGATTTGAATATTTCCAACGATTTGTTGTTCAATGAATGGGAGGACTTGTATTCCAAACAATTTATGTTAGCAGAGAAGCGGATAACAAATATAAAGGAAAGGAAAAGGAAAAAGATGATTAGAGATGTACAACAACATAAGAAGGGTGAAGCTTATATTTGGTTGGAATGTGATAAGAACTGGACGCAGGGAAGGGACAATTATTATGAAGCTAATAATGTACACAATGGGACGTATTATGATCCTGACGGGTCACATTTTTACAAGGAACAGAACAAATAGGGCCAACCTTATCAGAATATAATAAGGAAACAGCAAGGAAGTTATGGGAGGAATCACAAGGGACATTGGGGGGTTGGAATTGAGACCAATAGAGTCAGACCAGATGGCTTAGTGGTTAAGGTCTTCGCCTCCAATGCACAAGGTTCGATCCTGACCTCTGACTAATGCCTGTTTGGAGTTTGCATGTTCTCTCTGTCTCCGTGGGGTTTCTCCCATGTTCGAAAAACATGCTGAGTGTTTCCATCTCAAACTCACCAATGAATGTAGCTGTGGGCAGCAGCACAGACTCTACATGGTGCCCAATGGGGGGAAGAGTTGTAAAAAGACCAACCGCTTTGGGCATCTATTGTGGTGCGCAGTATCCTCAAGATAGGAGAACACGGATTACAAACTGCGTGCCGTGGTAGGGCTAGCCACTCAACGGTGTAAAATATGGCTCTAGGTGATTCGGTCATGTTGACTGTCGCCAAAAAAATGGGCATGGGTAGTTACCGGTGATAAGTGGGTTGAGGACCCGGCCTACTCTCTGACCCATGCCAGGGACCCATGCTAACGGTGGGAGGGGTATATGTGCCCCTATTGGCCAGTGTGTGCCCGCCATAAAAAAGCCCAGCAGCCCTGGGACAATAGGCTACAGGCTGGCCGGTGTCTAGTTGCCCAGCCTGGGTTACCTGGGATAGCTCTGTTGAGTGAAAGCTGGACATAAAACCAACCAACCTGCCAAACATGAACTAAGAATTGCTACGCTTAATGTAGGTTCATTGACAGGATGCAGCTTAGAAGTGGATGACTTGATGATACGGAGGAGGCTGGACATCCTATGTATCCAAGAGATGAGATGGAAGGGCAGTGCAACAAAGCCACTTGGGTTGGGATCCAGACTCTACTACTCAGGTAGTGGACAGGCTAGAAATGGTGTAGGAATTGTGGTGAGACAGAGGCTTCAGAAGTCAGTGAGGGATATCATCAGAATTAATGACAGACTCATGGCAATCAGACTCCAGACTCCAGTGTAATGATAGGACAGTATTCATAATCTCAGCCTATGCCCCACAGCAGGGTTGTGATAGTGAGGAAAGGAGTGCATTCAGGCAGCAGTTGCAGGACCTACTAGACAAAGCAGGACAACATGAATTGGTGTTGATAATGGATGACTTAAATGCACATATCGGGACAGACAGAACAGGATATGAGGACTGCCTGGGTCCACATGGGTGGAGCAATAGGAATAAAGAAGGAGAAGCCATTCTAGACTTCTGTCTGGCAAATGGCTTGATAGTAGCCAACACATGGTTCAGAAAGAGAGACAGTCACAAGATCACATACAAGAGTAGCCAACATGCAACTCAGGTAGACTTCCTCCTAGTAAGGAAAAGGCACTGGGGTAGAATCCATGATTGCAAAGTCATCCCCAGTGAAACAGTCGGTTCACAGCATAAACCAGTAGTTGCCACAATCAGCTGTAAGCAGTGGTCAGAGAAGGCTCAATGGTCAACAGAGACCAGGCTGACGACCTGAAAGTTGACTGGAGAGAAAGTACAGCAGTTCAAGGAATTACTCGGGGCTCTAGCACCCCAAGAAGAGGAGGAAATAGGTGGAGTTGAAGAAGAGTGGCAGCCTAAAACAGCATGTGTTAGGACTACAGAAAAGATATGTGGCCGAGCCAGGTATGGAAATAAGGTACATAAGGAAAGCTGGTGGTGGAATGCAGAAGTGCAGGAAGTAATCAAAAGAAAGGAGTGCAGGAAGAAGTGGGAGATTGAAAAGACTGACCAAGCTAGGAAGGACTACTGGTTGGCTAACAAAGAAACTAAGAAAGAAGTTGCAATAGCAAAGAATAGGGCATCAGAGGCACTATCAGCTTCTGGAAAGTGACTCAGTAAGGGGCACAAAGAAACTATACCAGGTTGCAAGGCAAAGACAGAAAGATGAAGATAGTCAGACACCCTTCATAAGGGATTCCAGCAACAACCTGCTTACCAGCCCACAGGACATCAAAGGCAGATGGAAGGAGTATTTCCAGCAGCTTCTGAATGAAGAAAACCCCACAGAAGCGGTACTGCCCCAGAAACAGCCTACAATGAGAGTAGAAGAGGAGCCCAGCTTAGAAGAAGTAAGAGCAGCACTAAGGAAAATGAAGTCAGGGAAAGCAGCAGGCTCAGATGAGGTCACAGCAGATATAATAAAGATGCTGGGTGAGCTAGGGGAGAAATGGCTCCTGAGGGTACTAATTGCAGTGTGGAGAGAAAGGCGTATTCCAGATGACTGGAGAATAAGCATACTCGTACCAGTGTACAAGAACAAAGGGGACATCCACAACTGTGGACAGTACAGAGGCATCAAACTCCTATCACATTGCATGAAAGTTCTGGAGAGGGTGATTGATAAACGGATACGCAGAATAGTAGAATGTAAGATGGAAGATGAACAGTTCGGATTCAGATCAGGATGCAGCACAATTGACCCGATGTTTGCATTGAGACAGATACTTGAGAAGGAACTAGAGAAGAGAAGAGAGTCAAACTGGGCTTTCCTAGACTTGGAGAAAGCATATGACAAGGTCCAAAGAAAGCTGATCTGGGCAGTACTGCGGTGGTTTGAAGTCCCAGAAACATTGGTAGAATTAGTACAGACTATGTACAAGGACCCAGTGACTCAAGTCCGAACAGTGTTTGGCCTCACTGAGGGGTTCCCAGTGGGAGTGGGTGTACACCGGGGTTCAGCTCTGAGCCCACTGCTGTTCATATTGGTAATGGACTACATCAGCAAACAGGTTGGAGGGGTCAGAGCAACAAAGCTGCTGTATGCAGACGATGTGGCAGTACAGGCAGACTCTGATCTAGAACTTCAGCAAAGGATAGGAGAATGGAATGCAAATCTGAAGGCACATGGGATGAAACTAAGCACAGATAAGACAGTGGTAATGGCAGCAGATTGGGGAAATCAGAAGAAGTTGAGAACAGAGATAGATGGGAAGATAGTGGAACAGGTAAACAGCTTCAAGTATCTGGGAGGGGTGGTTGAGGAGAAGGGTAGTCTGAATGAAGAGGTCAAAGCTAGAATCAGAGGGGCTGCAGCCAACTGGCATAGAGTATCAGGTGTAGTATATGACAGAAGAATGCCAAAAAAGCTGAAAAGTAAGGTGTACAAGACAGTGGTGCGACCAGTACTACTGTATGGTACAGAAACCTGGGCAGTAAAGGCAGAACAGTTGAAGAAGCTAGAGGTGATGGAAATGAAGTGCCTGAGAAAGGTGGTAGGATGCACACTGCGGGGCAGGTGAAGAAATGAGGACATAAGAGCAGAAGCCAAATTAGCTCCAATTGCAGAAAAGATCAAAGAAAACAGATTACGATGGTATGGGCACATGTGTAGAAAAGCAGAAGACAATCTGGTGAGGGAGATTTGGGACAGACAGGAAGATGGTAAGAGGAAGCGAGGGCGTCCAGCAAAGAGGTGGATGGATTGTGTGAAAGAAGATCTGTGACAGTCAGGCATGACTGTTGAAGAAGGCAGGAGAGAGGCACTGAATCGAGAGAGTTGGCAACAGTTAATACGATACCCCGACCCCATGTAAATGCGAAAAAGGGGATGATGAATGACCAATAGAGTCAGACACATTCAATTGTTTAAAATCAGTAAAAGAGAAAAACAAAGGAATTACAGTGGAAAACAATACATATACTTATGATAATTCCAAAATATATAACTTTTCAAATTTAGAAATTAATAGTAGTTATTTTAAGGTATTAGCCAAAGGCATGAAATTTATACCCACCCCTAGTTTTAAATTAGTTGATTGTTTATGTGAGCTTAAAAAATTTACAAGGAAAATTAATTTAAGCATATTTTTTTAACAAACCTGTTTTAAACGAGCCTATAAAAAACAACGAGGGGGGGGGGGGAGAGAATCAGACCAATGATATTGAATTGAAATGTAAAAGTACATTCATTCCACCATACCACCCCAGAGTCGATGTTTTTGAGTAAATTGTAGCTAAAGAAATATACACTTTACATCGTGACAAAACGATAATAAAGGTTGACAACAATTTAACTCACAAAGAGAGAGAAACATTAGAAGCTTTAAAGAAGAATTCTCAGGTCAGAGTTATGAAACCTGATAAAGGGGGTGGGGTGGTTATTTATGACGAGATTCAATACATTATGAAAATGTACGACATACTGTACGATTCTGGAAATTACGAATCTATCTCTATCAATGAAGTGAACATTTCTCATCAGAGAATTGATTCATATTTAGAGGAATTTTTGATAGATGGAAGAATATCTAACGAAGTTTATGATTATTTAAAGGTTAAATTTCCCATCTTGGCCAGTTTTATAGGAATATCAAAGATACATAAGAGTACTTCTGACCCCCCTTTTAGGCCTATAGTGTCTGGTAACTGTTCAAAAACATATTATATAGGGAAATATATAGATACCAAACTTAAGTCAGTATATGACAATATCCCTCACATGGTGAAAGACTCTTGGGAATTTTTAAGTAAGTACCCTGTAACAAATGGAAAAAGGAATATTATTTTGTCACCATAGATGTTATTGATTTATTTTCCAGTATTCCCAAAATCGAGGGACTGGAAGCGTTTTGTAACAGTGTTCATAAATACACGAGTATGAAATGGGATGAGATTTGTCTTATTATGGAACTCATGACTATGGTTTTGGATAATAATTTTATATATTTCGAGGGAGAACATTTCAAACAGACGCGAGGTGTGGCGATGGGGGCAGCATGTGCTCCCCATGTTCGCCAATTTGGTTATGGTGGATTGGGAAGAAACTCATCTCTTCTCCAGTACTCATTTTAGTAAAATTCTCCATTATTTGAGATTCTTGGATGACATTTATATTTTATGGAGTGGTACTAATGACGAATTGGATACTTTCATTGAATTTTTGAACAATAGTAGTAACTTTTTAAAAATTACATTTACCAAGAGTAATGACGGGATAGCATATCTAGATACTTATATATATGTACACAATGGTGAATTGAGATCCAGGATATACAGGAAAGAGACATTTTCCGACTATTTGGCTTATGACAGTTTTCATCCTACTAAATTAAAACAGAACATATATAAAGGGCAATGTATCCGTGCCACTCGCATGACTTTGGACTATTTGACAATGCAGGAAGAGATTAATTTTATCATAACATTGTTTAAGGATAGAGGCTACCCCCTATCAATGTTGCAAAACATAGGAATGTATGTGGCAAATGAATGGGGTAAGAAATATAAACCCCTATTAGGAACAGGAGTAGTCAACAACAAAAAATTAAATTCTAGTTCAAAGAATAGTAACATTAAAAACTTTGATGGAATGACCGTATCAGAGATCTTTAATCCTAACATATTGTCTAATGTCCGAAAAAATTGTGGAGATAATCAATAAATTTTGGTTTTTATTAGATTCTGAACATAATTTGGAGAAAATAGTAAGTAAAAGACCAGGTGTGGTATACAAAATGGGAGATAATATCAAGAAACTACTAGAACAAAATTCTTGTGATTACCAGATTAATAGTAATCAAAAAAAGAGACACAATAATTTTGATGGTACCAGAAAGTGTGGCACATGTAATCAGTGTAGATACATCTTAGAAACACATAAATTAAGTATTTTTAATAATTATAAAACAGCCATTAAGCTGAAAAAGGGAAATTGCAACACTAGGATGGTGATTTATATCGCCAAATGTGGAGCATGCCCTAGTTATTACGTCGGAAAAACTGAAAGGAATTTCAAAAAAAGAATATATGATCATATTTACTGTATATCTAGGAAAGATGGCACTAATGCGTTATCTACACATGTAGAAAAAAATGGGGGCTAAACATGAGTTTAAATTCGGCATTTTGGATATTATACAAAATAATCCTAAGGGAGGGGGATCCAAAGAAACTCTATCTTAATGCCACAAACTTACCAGGTTTAAATGAATTTATTTCCTGCAAGCCAATTCTTGAATTAGACCCTAGATAAGTATAAATGAGATCATATAAATTAAATAAATTAATTATATTTAGAATGTACATATTTATTGGTTTACTCACTGAATGATTTTTGTAGTATATGTGTATATAAACATACATAAATAATACATATAAATAGTTGTCATATTTATATTTATTGTTATACATATACATATATTTATTTTCAACAGTTTTCAACACATTAGCAAAAAAGTCCCTTATGCATTTTCAATATAGCTTTATAATGATTAGCTTTATAAAATGATTTATTTGTACATAGACACTTTTACAACATGCACTGTTTCATACAGCGACACTAAAACATACAAGGAATTTATTTTTAATATTTGTTTTTGGTCTTAGTAATGTAATATCATTATGATTCTTATACAAATGTTTTTAATTAATATTTATAAAAAAATTTTAACTGCTTTATTTATTAGGAAGTTTATTAAGTATGCAGTATTTATTTAACAGAACACTGATGAATTTAAGTTATGTTATGTAGTAGTATCTCTTTAAGGAAGGAGCAAC
Source organism: Protopterus annectens (assembly GCF_019279795.1). Classification (NCBI taxonomy): domain Eukaryota; kingdom Metazoa; phylum Chordata; order Ceratodontiformes; family Protopteridae; genus Protopterus; species Protopterus annectens. The sequence goes on along the minus strand of NC_056739.1, from coordinate 401,273,742 downwards.
AGTTGATGTGTTTTTGGCGCCAGTTTTTGTATTTAAACAATGTTTTTATTAGTTGAAGGATGTTCTGATGAAGCTCTATGTAATGAGTGAAAGCACTTAACATCTGATTTGTATTTTATCAACTTTGTTTTATTAAAAAGTTTTGTGTTCTCTGTACTCGCAATAAACATGTTCCGCTATTAAGGTGTTTTACGTGAAGCAGTACACTTACTGGTCGAGTCGTGGTTTTCGTTGGACTTTTGTTTGGAACTATTTTTGATTCAGTTGTATACCTTCTTACCCCATCTATCCAGCACCCTGGAATCTCTATCAGAGGGGGTAGGATTTTTGGCAGTAGTAGCCTTAATGCCCTTGGGTCCCTGTGAAACGGTCTCAGGATCCGCAGTAGGATTTTTAAAGAGAATCTTGTGTCAGGAAAGTACAGTTTTGTACCTACCATAAATGTAGATGTTCGAGTGTTCACCCTGCTGCAGTCATCACATGGATTATCCTGTCGTCAGGCAATCCCGCAGTCGGCCTGAGTTCCAAAGTCTTGGTCCAGCATCGGTCGCTGTCGCTTCTTCCCTGACGTCAGTGCACCAGGGGTATACAAGAGGCATCCGACGCCATTTTCTTCAGTTTTTCTTGCCCCAGATGTCAGGTGCCCCACCCCCAATAGGAGGTCACTACATAGTACCAATAATAAAAGTGAAGCACAAAACAAAACATACCTCCAGCTATAAGCAAATACACCACAAAGGTTGTATCAGATTTAAAGGCATAGAAAAGGTTTCAGTTAGATCAGAGGGGATGGAGGGAGGGTAACCTGGACTGTAGCAGGGTGAACACTCGTACAAAACTGTACTATGTTTATCGTGTTACCCTGCTGCAGTCATCACACTTGGGTTGAATCCCAAAGCTAAGGATGGGAGGTGGAGTCAAACAGGGTTAGAAGAGGCTAGAAGGCCCTGCAAAACTGCAGTGGCGAAGCCAGCTCTAGTCTTAGAGTAAAGTGGTAAGTGATAGTATTTGGTGAAGGTGTGTACTGAACTCCAAGTTGCAGCTTCCAGAATATCCTTGGTTGGCACCCCCCTGAGGAAGGCTATAGATGTAGCTGCTGCCCTGGTGGAGTGGAGCCTTATGCTAGCAGGAACTGGTTTTCCATGATGGGTGTAGCAAAAACGTATGCAATGCCCTATCCATTTTGAAATGGTCGTTTTGAGATGGCCTTTCCTTGTGATGTTGTAGCATAGGATACAAAGAGTTGGTCAGATTTTCTGAAAGCCTTAGTTTTATCCAAGTAGTAACATAGTTGCCTGTGAATGTCCAAGGAATGCAGGAGTCTTTTTCCTTTGTTCTGTGGATTTGGGAAAAAGGTGGATAAATGGATGGTTTGATTTAGAGCCACACTGGATACCACCTTTGGCATAAAGAAGGCGTTAGCTCATACAGAAGCTCTGTCTTGATGAAAAATGAGGAAAGGCTCTACTGTCAGTGCCTGTAGCTCGGAGACTCTTCTGGCTGAAGTAATTGCTAGCAGCAAGGCAGTTTTCCACGATATAAACTTTAAATCTGCTGAGAAAGCTGGCTCAAAAGGTGGTAGCGTAAAAATGTGGTAGCGTAAGCTTTTCCAGAACAAAGTTGAGGTTCCAAGTTGGCGTTGGTGCTCTCCTGGGAGGCCTTAAGTTTTTGGCCCCTCTGAGGTACTGCCTTAGAAGTGGATGTGAAAATAAGGGAGCTGAAATAGCTGAGGCGTGGATTTTAACAGATAAAAAGGAAAGTCCTTTGTGTAACATCTCAGTTAAATATTGTAGAATCTGAGGTATGTCCGGCTCAAGGGGATTTTGGCCTTTAGCTTGGTTCCAGGCGCAAAATCTTTTCCATTTGTCTGAGTAGGCTTTCCTGGTGCTGGGCCTCCTGGCCTCCAGAATGACATCCATAACAGCTTGTGAAAGAGGAGCTTGCTGTTTGTTTAGGTGATTTGCCATGCAGCCAGATTTAAGGTCTTGAGCTGGCAGTATAGAATCTGACTGTCTTGCTATGTGAGCAGATGAGGAATTTGTGGTAAAATCCATGGTGGGCCATGTTCCTTAGTAGTGGAAACCAGTGCTGGCGTGGCCAGTCTGGGGCAATGAGTATCATAAGTGGTCTCTCCATTCTGACTTTCAGCAGCACCTTTGCTAGAAGGGGCAATGGAGGGAAGGCATATACTGTCAACATTTTCTAACTGAATGAGAGTGCGTCCACTTTCCAAGCTTGATGGTGGAATGTCCTTGGGCAAAATTTTGATAGCTGATAGAAATGGGGGTTGGCAAACAGGTCTATGTTTGCCAACCCCCAAAACTGAGTTATCATTGCAAATACTTGTGGATCCAGTTTCCACTCGTGGGATCCATGATGTTCCTGCTTAGGTCATCTGCCAATGTGTTCTTTTTTCCTGGCAGGAATTGTGCTTCTAATTGAACTTGGTAAGTCAGTGCTGTGTTCTACAAGGTCATTGCTTGCCTGCATAGAGGGTAGGAGTGTGTACCCCCTTGCTTGTTTATGTACCACTTTACTGTGGTATTGTCTGTCCTTATTATAAGTTGTCCTGGATGTAAGAGGTCCTTGAAGGCTGTCAGAGCATTCTGTACAGCTAGCATTTCTTTTTGATTGATGTGCAGATTTCTTTGATCTGTAGTCCATTTGCCTTGAACGCACTGTCCTGCCATGTGTGCCCCCCAGGCATAGTCCGATGCATCTGTTGTCACAGTTTGCCTGGCTGGGGGTAAGGTGAAAGGCTGACCCTTGTTGAGGTGACATGCCTGTGACCACCATAGAAACTCCTGTTGAAGGCAGGGAATGAGAGGTATCATTGTTTCCAAGCTGTGGCTGTGTTGAGTCCATACGCTTTTCAGGTACCATTGTAAATTCCTCATATGCAGTTTTGCAAATGGTATTAGTAGTATGCAGGATGCCATGAATCCCAAGGCCTGCAGAAGTTTTCTTGCAGGGAGTTGGGTCTTTGTTGCCATTATTTTGAAGTATTGAGTTAGTTGTAGTTTCTTGTCTGGGGTGAGATAAGCCATCTGGGCCATTGTATTCAAGCTGGCACCCAGGAAGGTCATGTTCTGTGAGGGCACTAGTTTTGATTTCTTTTCATTTACTGTGTACCCTAGGCAACTTAGAAGGTGTTTGACAAACGCCAGATGTTGTAAGAGAATGTCCTTGCTTTCTGCTTGGATGAGGCAGTCGTCCAGGTATGGGTATATTTGAATTCCTCTTTGTCTGCAGTATTCAATTACTTATGCCAGGCATTTTGTGAAGACCCTGGGCGCAGTAGATAAGCCAAAGGGCAGTGCAGAGAATTGGTAATGGGTTGAACCTGCAATGAAACGGAGGTATCTTCTGCAATTTTGTCTGATAGGGACATGCAGGTATGCCTCTGAGGTCCAACGTTACTAGCCAAGCCTTCTTGCCCAACATGGAAAGAAGCTGCTGTAGTGTTAGCATCTTGAATTTGGTACTTGCAGATAGGTGTTCAGAATTGAAAGATCCAGAATGGGTCTCCATGCATTGTCCTTTCTGGGGACTAGAAAGAGCCTTGAGTAAAATCCTTGGCCTTGCTCCTGCGTAGGTACCAGTTGAATGGCCCTCATGTTATGAGAGCTGCAATTTGTTTTTGTGCCTCTGTCCATTGATTTTGTGGCAGGTTTGGCATTCCTTTTATCCTTGGCAAGGTGTGGAAATGGAATCTGTATACTTGTGAGAATGTCTAGGACCCATTTGTCCTTTGTGATGATGTGCCAGTTGTCTGCAAAAAGTGCTAATTTTCCTCCCAAGGGAGCTGCCAAAAGAGCTTTGCTTGGCAGATTGAGAGTTAAGTCATTGTGTTTGTCTTCTAGTAGTTTGGAGCCTGTCTTCTCCTCCCTTCTGTGTTGCAGTGCCCCATTGGCGAGGTTTGTAAGGGATTTGTGCTTGACCTCTGCCCCTTGGGCGTCTGTATTTACCCCTCTGTGGTCTGTCAGAAGCTGGAAAGGACCAATTTTTTGTTGGCCAATTTCTGCTGAAGCGAGGGGGTTGTACCTGTAAAATATCTTTGACCGTCTGTATAGACTTTGCCTTATCCTCCATTTTTTTTTTTAAACGTCTTCTGCTTTAACCCCACATAAGACATCCTGCTGTAAAGGTGCATCTAGTAACTTTGTCCTTTAACCAAGCATGCCTACGTATGACAGACCCAGTAACAGCTGCTCTACAGGAAGCTTCTAAGGAATCAAATCCACATTGTAAAGTATGTTTGCCCACCTGTTCAGCTGCATGCAACAGATCCTGCATTTCCTTGAATTCAGAATGTTGAGTGTGTGTGCTCATCTTTTGTTTTAATTGAGACATTAGGAATTGCTGATATTTCAGCATTTGAAATTGACAATTTAGTGCTCTCATAGCTAGAGTAGCTGAGGTGTAAACCTTCTTCCCCCACCTATCTAGTGCTCTCATAGCTAGAGTAGCTGAGGTGTAAACCTTCTTCCCCCACCTATCTAGTGCTCTGGAGTCCCTTTCAGAGGGCACAGGATTTTTAGCCATAGAAGCCTTAGCCCCTTTGGGACCCTGGGAGATTGTCGCTGGGTCAGCAACAGGGCTTTTGTAGAGGAATTTGTGTGAGTGAGGCACTCTATAATATATGTCTGGTTTGGCTGGAGCAGGAGGCAGAGAATCTGCATTTAGACTAGATTCTAAGTAAACATCATCCACAATGTCTAAAACTGGAGGGATAGCATGTGGTCTGTGCTGGAGAAGTAAAAGAAACTCTCGGAGCCTTTTCTTTGAGTCGTAGTCCTGACCTTCCCAGTGGAAGTGTTCCCTCATGGTATATAAGGTTTCCCCAAAGGAATAGTCTTCAGGGGGAGATGCTGAGGGAATGGAATCTTCAGCATCAGAATCTTCATAAGGGGGAAAGGAGTAATCCTGTTCCTCACAGGAGTCTGAGGAAATAGAAACTTGATCAGAGGAGGCATAATCCTCCTCTTGTCTTGGCCTTTTGTCTGGGGGGGGGGGTTGGGAACCCCTGATCAGAGTAATCAAATTTTCAGCCATCTTAAGCATCTGCTTCTTAGGCATGAGGCCTTGAACTGGAGAGTGATGTACAGTCTTTTTAGGTTTTAAAGGAGTCTTAAGCTTAGCATAAGATTTTATGGTGAGAGTAGTCTGTCTGAAGACACCTTCTATAACCAAAGGTGTTTCCACAGCACTGGCTTCTCCTACTGCAATGTTGTCAGTGGGGCCTAAAGAAAATGGCTGCATCGGCCTAGTACTCTCTGCTTGAGAATCCGAAGCGGTCTGGGGTTCCAATTCTTCGATAGTCAGGGGCTACGTAGGCGCCTCACTGAAAACCGGAGAACCAGCGACCGGCCCAGCCGAGGCCTCGGAGTCTGGCTTGAATCTAGGCTGCCTGTCTTTATCTTTGCGTTTTTTATGCACGCCGGTAGTCGGTTGCTCCGACGGCATAGTATAATTAAATTTCCTACCGAAGTAGTGTCGAGCGAAATTAAAGCGTCGCTTTATAGTTCACTTATTGAACCTAGCACAAAACCGACAACCAGTGACGTTGTGGTCTGGGCCTAGGCAAGGAATACAATAAGAATGAAAGTCCTTATGAGGTATTTGCTTCCCACAAGAAATGCAATTGTTAACTTTTTCTGACATCGGACTGAGGCAAGAAAAGGTTCCCCAACGGGGTAATTAGCTTTGAAGACTTCGGACTGAAATTCGAGGTGTCGGCCGACCGGCACTTGCAAACTGCTTCTGCTTCAGGAACCACGCGGCAAGAAAGACTGAAGAAAATGGCATCAGATGCTTCTTATATACCCCTGGCACACTGACATCAGGGAAGAAGCGACAGCAACTGACGCCGGACCAAGACTTTGGAACTCAGACCGACTGCGGGACTGCCTGATGACAGGATAACCCAAGTGTGATGACTGCAGCAGGGCAACACAATGAACATCCCTGTAATATCCATCTGGTTTTCTGGGAACAGGAGGTAAGGAGTCAGGGGCCAAGCTAGACTCCGAAAAGGCATCATCAACCATGTCCAGTACAGGGGGGACAGCTAAAGGCCTGTGTTGGGGCAGGAGTAAGAAATCCCTAAGCCTCTTTTTAGAATCAGAGTAATCCTGGCTTTCGCAGCGAAAATGCTGCCTAAGAGTATGCAAGGTTTCACCAAAAGAGAAATCCTCTGGAAGGGAAGCAGAGGGAATAGAGTCCTCTGCATCAGAATCCTCATAGGTAGATAAGGGTAAATCCTGGTCATCAGAGGAAACAAATTTCAGAATCCTGATCTGTGGAACCATAAGCAAATTCAGTCCTAGGTCTCTTAGATGGGGAAGGTTGGCTTCCCCTAATTAAAGTAATAACATCTTCAGCCATTTTTATCATGTTTTTTAGGCAGTGGCCTGACCATGCAGTCTGGGCATCTGTTTTCTTGGCATGGATCGAGTTTTAGGCCTTGAAGAAGAAGATGGCGCCGGTTTAATATGCAAGTCAGTAGGCCTGAATACACACTCAGAAGCCGGTGCCTGCACAGCGGCTCCGGACCCATCCAAGATAGAGACATCCGCAGGTTCCACAGTTGAAGCATCTCGCAGCATACCTGACTCCGAATGGGTCTCAGTAGAGGCCTGCGAATCTGAAGTAGCAGGTATCAGGGGCTGCGAAAGCGCTTCACTGTGTACCGGCAAACTGGCGACAAGCTTAGGAGAAGCATAGTCAGCAGCTTTGGACCTAGGCGGCCTGTCTCTGTCTTTATCTTTGTGTTTTTTCGGAATGTCGGTAGTCGGGTGGCTTATCTGGATAATTGAACAGAGTACCAAAATATTTAGAAGCGTAAATATACTAGCGACGAATAGTTCGTTGTTTAAATAAGGCACAAAACTGACAGCAAGGTACGTCGTTGGTCACGGCCTATGCAAGGAATACAGTACGAATGAAAATCTTTATGAGGTATTTGCTTTCCACAAGAAATACAATTATTGACTTTTACTGACATTGGTTTAGAGCAAGAAAAAAAGTTTCCCTAACGGGGTACTTAGCTTTAGTTGAAGACTTCGGTTCTGAAACTCAAATGAAAATTTCAGGAGTCGGTCGACCGGCACTTGCGAACTGCTTCTGCTTCGGGCACCGCACGGCAAGAAAGACTTATGTAATGGTGTCAGCTGCATGCTTTATACCCCTGACTACCTGATGTCATGGAAGATGAGACAGCAACTGACGCAGGACCCAAGACTTTGATAATCAGGCCGACTGAGGGCTACTGTAAGCAGATAACCCAAATGTGATGACTGCAATAGTGAAACATGAACATCTGGTATGGTTTTTGAAGGGCTGGAGTTAGAGATTCTGGATTCAGGAAGAAGTCCATAAAACATCCTCTACCACCTCCAAAACAGGAGGAATAGTCAAAGGTTTGTGTTCTGGGAAGTCAAGGAACTCCCTAACCCTCTTTAGATTGTGGGTATTCCTGTGCCTCCCACTTGAAATGTTCACTCATGGCATGGAGTGTTTCCCCAAAAGTGATGTCTTCAGGAGGTGAAGCTGAAGGCAGATTCTCTTCCTAGGGAAGACTCCAAAGGGAGTTGCCTAGCTCTAAGGAGATATGGTCTTCAGCTACCGTGACCAGGTCTTGTTGATATCCTAATGCATGGGAGCTGATAGGCCTAGGCAAAGGACCTGAGGTAGGACTCTTCTTAGAGGTAGCTTTGGCCTTTGACCTATGTACGTACACAATCCTGATGCCAGTCTCTTTATAAGGAAGAACCAATGCAGGCTGAAGCCTCAAAGGAACATCACCAGTAAAAGATGGCTTGTCGGATGGAGAAGTCTGCTGAGCAACTCCGGACCTGACCAATGAACTGAAAGCCAAGGCTTGTGCAGAAAATGAGGGACCCAATGGCATGATGGACTTCGGTACAGGTCTAGACAGCGGCCTGCGCCACCACTTCAGTTTCAGAAGGGGCCTGCAAAAGCACCTTGCCTTCCTCAGCGATAATGAGCCTTGGGACTGGCAGACGGTAAACAGTTGTCAAAGGCCCTAAGCTTGTGTATTTTTTGTTGTCCTTCATACTATTAGGGAGCTCAGCCACGGATGACCAGCGAACGTCAGACAATGCAACACTGATGGCAAACTAAGATGCCTAGCTAAGATTTTGGCCCTACACCAGACAGTCCTAGAATTGTAAAGGGCGCAAACATGGCAACTAGGGGATGCCATGATCTGGGCCTAGGCAGATGACACACAATGTATGAAAGTCTCGGTGTGGGATTTGCTTACCACAGTGGAGACCACTGTTAACCTTATCTGACATGGGTTAAAGCAAGAAAGAGTTCCCCAATGGGGTACTTCGCTTTAGATGACTTCTCTCTGGTGCAGACCAACCAATGGGCTGAATGAGAAGTTATGTTCTTACCATAAAGTTCCATGTTAGTTTTCTTCTCGCCTTCTTTCTTGCTAGATGGGTTCGGAGCCGATCCTCGGCTCCGACTCGGCCTAATACTAAAGCTCGAGAGCTATTTTTACCGGCTCGAGGCTATGCTATGTCCCATAATGCTAGGCGTCATATACCCAGATCTCGTTTGATAGCTAACACTATGGACATATATGTCCCACCACAACAGAGAACAATCCACCTAATCATAGATACAAAAGGGAAAAGGATACATCTATATCTAGCTAAGGTACTCCAGATCTCCCAGGCTAGGGGGATGGAGGGTGGGACGCAAGAAAGAAGGCTAGAAGAAGACAACTAACATGGAACGTTATGGTAAGAACATAACTTCTCAATGTTAAGTTGTCAATCTCGCCTTCATTCTTGCTGGATGGGACAGTGTCCCTAGCACCTAAATCCTGGGTGGCTCAATGGAACAAACTCTTGAGTACCGTGGAACCAAAATCAGCCTGACTTCTGGAGGCCATATCGAGCTTGTAATGAGAAATGAAGGTATGAGGAGAGGCCCAAGTGGCCGCTGCGCAAATGGAATCCATTGGCAATCTTGCCTGAAAGGCTATTGAAGAAGCTAAAGCTCTGGTTGAATGGGCTCTAGGCTTAGTAGGAAGTTCCCTGTTCCTCAACTGATAGACCAACATAAGACAGGACAACCACCTGGACAAAGTTACCTTAGAGACTGGTTGGCCTTGCTTCCCATCCGCATAAGACAGGAAGAGCTGGTGTGATTTTCTCATTTGCTTAGTTCTATCCAGGTAGAAGCGTAATTGACTGTGAACGTCCAAACAATGTAACTTTCGTTCAGCTCAATTGGTGTAATTTGGGAAGAAGACTGGAAGATCTATGGTCTGATTCAGATTCTTCTCTGAGATTATTTTGGGTAAAAAGGATGGATTAGTCCTAAGTGACACTCTGTCTTTGTGAAAAACAAGATAAGGAGGGCGAATGCAAAGGGCTTGAAGTTCCGAGACCCTTCTTGCTGTGGTGATGGCTATTAAGAAGAGTGTTTTCCACGAGAGCAGCTTCAACAAACAAGAAGCCGCCGGCTCAAATGGAGGAAGAATTAAGGAAGACTGTACCAAATTTAAGTCGTACGGTGGGGGAGGGTCCTTAACCAGGGGCCTAAGTAAAAGGGTTCCTTTTAAAAAGGCTTTGCAAAGTTTGTGGGACATGATGCTGGTCTCTGACAAGCCAACGTGGAAATTTGCAATAGCTGCCAGTTGAACTCTGATGGTAGCTGAGGAGGAGCCCAATCAAAAGAGTTCTGCTAGAAACTCGAACTGTCTGGACAGGAGCTGTAAAGGGGTCCACGTGCTTTTCCCCTGCCCAGACAGAGAAACGCTTCCATTTACTAGCATAAGTCTTTCTGGTAGTAGACTTGTGAGAAGCGAAGATATCGCGAACTGGTTGAGAGATAAGGGAAAGCCTAGCTAGGGTTGGAAGTGGAGTAACCAAGCTGTGAGGTTGAGAGATCGAAGGGACTGATGCAGCCCGCCCGACTGATGAGTCAGAAGATCTGGCACTGGGTCCAGATGCCAGGGCTGCTCCAGTAGATGACATTGCAGGAACGGAAACCAAATTTGTCGAGGCCAGTAAGGGGCAATGAGGATCATCCTGGCTCTCAAGGCAGTTGCTTTCTGGATTAAGTGAGTAATCAAGGGAAAGGGGGGGGATGCATACAGAAAACCCTGGGGCCAATCGTGAACTAGTGTGTCTCTGGGGGGTAGACCTGGGAGAGGGAAGAGGGTGAAGAAGTCTGGGCACTTGCTGTTTAGAGGTGTTGCAAAAAGGTCGCAGCAAGGCTGACCCCACCTTCTGAAAATTCTTTCCGCTACTGTCTGGTTGAGAGACCGCTCGTGAGGCATGAGAATGGCTCTGCTCAGTCTGTCCGCTATAACGTTGGACTTCCCGGGAATATGCATTGCTACCAGAAACAGTTGAGAAGAGATCGCCCATTGCCAAAGTCTGAGTGCTTCTCGACATAGGGGGCAGGATCTGGTTCCGCCCTGCTTGTTGATGTACCACACTACAGACATATTGTCTGTTTGAATTGCAATAGTCCTGGTTGGTAGAGAGTCCTGAAGGGCCTGCAACGCTAAAAGTACCACTCATTTCCAAGACATTTATGTGCAAGTGGTATTCGAAGGGTTGCCATGTGCCCTGGACTGTCCTGCTCCGAAAATGCCCCCCCACCCGATCAGGGAGGCATCTGTTGTCACAGTGGCAACAGGAGGAGGAAAGACCACAGGTCTGCCCTAGAGCACTTGAGGAGGGGAGACCGTACACCAAGAAAGGTGTCTTTTGCATGACTGAGTGATTAGAATGGTGTGTGACATGGGGAGCTGCTGAAAGGACCACTGGGAAAATAGCATCCACTGCAGGATCCGCATATGAAAATGCACTAGGGGGAGTAAAGTGATTGCTGCTGCCATGAGACCAAGCGTTTTTAGTACAAATCAGGCTTGGACTCTGGTCTCCTGTTATAGAATCTGAACATGGTTGCGAATGTCTGAAACTCTTTGTGTGGGTAGTTTTGCTGAGAGCTCCACTGTGTTTAAGATGACGCCTATGAAGGTAATACACTGACAGGGCGACAATGCAGACAATTCAAAATTTATAGAAATACCTAGCGCGTTGCACGTTTGTACAGCGTAATCGCTGGATTGGAGTAGTCAATGCCTGGTGGTGGCAGTAAGGAGCCAGTCGTCTAAATATGGAAACACCTGGAATCCTTGTCATCTCAGATGAGCCGCAACCACTGCCATGCATTTGGTAAACACCCTGGGGGCTGTGGCGAGGCCAAAGGGCAGTGCTCTGAATTGGTAGTGACTGGCTCCTAGCCGGAAGCGGAGAAACCTTCTGGAGCGCCTGTTCATCTTGATATGGTAGTACGCATCCTGAAGGTCTATAGAGCACATCCAATTGTCCTGACCCAGAAAGGGTAGAATGGACTGTAGCGTGACCATCCGGAATTTCGTTCTTTGCACAGACTTGTTCAGCCTGCTGAGATCTAAAATAGGTCTCCAGTCCCCCGTCTTTTTGGTACCAAAAAGAACTTTGAGTAGATCCTGGATCCTTGTTGGTCTGCTGGGACTGGCTGGATGTCCCTTTTTCTTAGCAGCTTTGAAATTTCTAGTGCTGATAGATCCCTCAGACCGGGTGGAACGTCTGGAAGGGGCCCTTTTGGCTGTTGTGGGGTGTGAGTAAAGGGGAATTCTGTAGCCCTCTGATATGATCGACCGTACCCATTTGTCTTGTGTGAGGGAATGCCAGGCTTCTGGGTACAGTGATAGTCTTCCCCAGACTGCCTCCGAAGGTGGACAGTCGGGCAGCTCCTCAGGGGTGCTGGGAGGGTTTGTCAGAGAAAGATTCTCTGCTACCCTGATTCTGCGGACCCCCCCCTGCCCCTCGGGCGGAGTCTATTATTGTTCCCTCCTCTGCCTCTGGAGGTAAGCTCACCACGTGCATCAGGCAGTACTCCCTGAGGTTTGCAGAACCACATTTTCCCACCCTTCTGACCCTTCGGGTATGGTCTAGAGGGGGTAGAAAAACAGACTCCTACGGCAGAGAGAGTCTTGCCTTCCTGCTCGCACCTGGTCAAAGTATCCTTCACTTGAGGTCCAAACAAGGCAGAACCGTCAAAGGGGGTGTTAGTGAAAGACACCTTGAAGGGGTCAGCAAAGTTGCAAAGCCGCATCCAGGCATGTCTCATTAGAGCAACGCCCGTGCCTGCAGCCCTACTCACTCCATCGGCGGCATAGGAAATGAGCCGCATGGAGGAGTTTACAATAGAGTTCAGGGTCCCTAGCTGGGAGTTTATCTTTTCCCGAGACCCCGCAGCTGATGGGTCCTGTAAGGTATCACCTAGTTCTTTGAGAAGGTCTCTCTGAAGATGGGTGAAATGGCACAAAATTCAGCGAACGCATGGCAAAGGTTGCTGAAGAAAACATCCGCTTGCCAACTCCTTCTTAGTGGCCGCCGCCACCACCATGGCATCAACAGGGACGTCCTTAGTGAGAAACTGCTTGTCCGAAGGGGCTGTAATAAATTTTGTGGGCCTCTGGGGAGTTGGTTCCATAGTATCCAGAGCCGTCCACGCCTTCTGAGCCACCACCTCCATGAGTGGATCGAAAGGCGGGGACACCCAAGAGGTGGAAGGGTGAGAATCGCATCCAGGTACACAGACTCATCCTCTGAAGGGTTGAGGGCAGACCAGTTCCCCCTCTGTTTAAGGATCTCTAGGATGTCAGAAAATGAGACATCCTCACAGGGGGACCTTTGGGACCCTTCCAAATCCTCCAGGTCGGTGTCAGATGTCACTGACTCCGGGGAGTCCACATGCTTCCTCTTTCATGTCCTCTTCCGAGGGGGCTCCCCCACAGGATCTGGAGAGGCCTCAGAAGAGGAGGATACACCCAATGGGGCGACCTGGAGCGTTGGTTCTCCATGCTTAGGTTCGGGAGGGTAGGCAGAGGCTGAAGCAGGCACCATGGAAGGAGGGGCCGATGGGGCCGACCGTGGCGCCGGTATAGGAGCCAGCACGCTCCCCATGACCTCAAAGGCGCCCCTATCAGGCGGAGAGGAGGGACCCAGCTCCAAAGAGATGAGAGCTCCTCCCGGCACCAAGAGGGACGGCACCGAGGCCGATGCCAGGGCCGAGCTCCCCTGCGCCGAGAGAAAGAACGGGGTAGGACAAGGGTCCGATGCCACTCGCCCCCTTGGAACTGACGAGGGAATCCCGGCGCCTGGATCCCTCCAAGGATGGAGCCAATGAAGGGATCGGAGCCGACAAAGGAACCGCGGTTCCGACGCCCCCACGGTACGAACCCCGACGGCCTTCGGCTCCGAGCTCGAAGGAATAGTCGGAGGAGGAACTGGAGCAGGCATTGGGGAAGGTGTCTGTTGAGACAGGCTGTGCAATAACTGGGCAAGCGCCTGCGACTTCAAAAGCCTACTGACTACCCTCTCGAGATCGTGGTCCGAAAGCCTGGAAGATCTAGAGGAGTGAGACCTATGGCTCCACTCCGACAGCAAAGGGGACTTCGGAGCCGACCTGACCGACTCCAATGAAGGAGATAGAGAGCGCTTTCGGTTTGGAGACTGCTCCGACGCCAAAGTCGGAACAGACTGAGGCCTCGATGTATCGGTTCCAGCCGGAACAGACGAGGCAGAAGAAGGTCCACTCGGTGCCGGCTCCGGACATGGAGCAGACGGTTTGGCGGGCTTAGGTTTTCCTGACAGAGGCTTGGTAGGAGAACCTTCAGGCTTCAATAAGCCCCTTAAGATGAGCTTATTTCTGCGCTCCTGCAGGACTCTTGGGCTAAAAGCATGACAGATGGAACAAGAGTCCTGCAGGTGCAGATAGCCCAAACAATACACAAAAGAAGTGTGACCGTCTGTCAGAGACATCTTCTGACAGTACGAGTCACACTTCTTGAATACCGATATCTTGGTATCCTTAGACACGGTACCACAGGAACGGGACAACAAAGTCTAAACAAGTATACAAACTCAAACAACACTTAACAGACAGTCAAAGTTACTATATTAACAACAAAATTCTACAAACACACACACCTACTAAAGGAACCTGTATAAACCTACTGTACAAAACTACTATAAAAAGGGGGAGGTAAAGGCCTAACCACCTTAAGGGTGGAAAATAGTAGGAAGACTACTAATAAAGGGAGGAAGACTAGTCGGGAGACTACTAACACTACCAGAAAAAAATCGAGGGAAAAAATATCAATCGAAAACTGACTATAATTATAAAAAATTTTAAATACGACCTGGAGCCGGTGAAAACACAACCTCGTAGCTGAAGCGGCAAACAAGATCTGGGTATATGATGCCTAGTGTTACGGGACATAGCATAGCCTCGAGCCGGTAAAAATAGCTCTCAAGCTTTAGTATTAGGCCGAGTTGGAGCAGAGGATCGGCTCCGAACCCATCCAGCAAGAATGAAGGCGAGATTGACAACTTAACATATACTGTTTCGGGCTCTGTCACCAAGAAAAGACTAATGTCATGGTGTCAGCTGGCTCCCCTTTATACCCAAGCATACTGACATCAGGCCAAGATGTCCGCCACCCTTAGGAGGAGAAGGGAGATTTTTGCTCTGGTAGTCAGGCTGGCCAAGGGCTTCCACAGCAGGAAATCCCACAAGTTAGAATTGCAACAGTGAAACACAAAGATCATTTCTGACCATGGAAATGAAAAAGTATCCGTTTTCTGAGCCCGAGTGCAAGAGAGTCCAGGAGCAGATTTTCCTTAACTGTCTGTTATGACTGAAGGCAAACAGATCTACTTGAATTCTCCACAGACAGAGCAATTCCTGGGAGAACACCAAGTGCAACTTCGATTTATGAGGGATTGTCCTGGTCCTGCTTGTCTGCAAAATGTTTTGTTCTGAAGGAATGTACGAAGCTTGGAGGGATATACTGTGCAGAGTCACTAGATTCTAGGCTACCACTGCAAAGGGGCTAAGATCTGCTCCCCCTCCTCGATATTTATATCACTGTGGTGTTGTCTGTGGTTTCCAGTAGAGAGCTTGGAGTCCAAATATGGTTCACAGGTTTGACAGCATGTATTAGGACCATATGAAGTCTAGCCAAAGGAATTATGAGAATAGTAGAGGCCATGAAACCTAGAATTTTGCAATATTCCCCAGCAGATGCTCGAGTATGGTTGGAGAATAACAGAAACTGCTCACTCTAACATTTTACTTTGTCCTGAGGAAGAAAAGACATTATGAGGAATGTATCCAGTAGACATCCCATGAACACCATCCTGTGAGATGCAATGAGAAATTACTTCTATATGTTCACCTGAAAACCCAAGATGAGAAAGTTGTATTATCTAAAACAGACATTCTTGACAAGTTTGTAAAAGAATCTGCAAAAAAATAAGGCAACTGTCTAAACACTGGAAAATACCGCAATGTGCTACTACAGCAACCAGGCACTTTGTAAGCACTCTTGGAGCTGTTGATAATACAAAGGGGAAGGCAGTAAACAGAATATGTAAACCAGACACAGAAAAACGGTTTCAAATCTTTGAGAAATGGAATGTGATAAGCATCTTATAAATCCAGAGTTAGAGAACAGAGGTGGATTGAAAGATAAGAGACAGCATTTAGAATTTTGATGTGAAGATTAAAAAATAAAGGTCTATAACAGCCCTGCACGTTTCCTTCTTTCTTTAGCAAAAGAAATATTCTTGAATAGAGACTTCTCCCTATTTCATCTGGGGGAACAGTATCTATAACCCCAGAGACAGCATCTGATCTAGGACAGGAGGAAACAGGGAGTTCTGATTGGACAGATTCAGAGACAGAACCCTACAAAAGGAGGAAAGTAATCCCACTGCCAAGTGTAGGTTTTCAGTGCAATTCTCAGTACCAAAGTGTCTCAAACTATCTGGTACCAGTTAGTGGAAGTGAAGAAACTAACTTGGGTCCAGCTGTTATTGCTACAGGATCACCAGAGTGGGACGGGGAAAACACATGAGGGTGCATAAAGTCAAGTCTGATTTCTTACACTTTTCTTGGTTTTGGGAGGTCTTTCTTTTCCTCTTTGAAATTCCCTGCCACTGCTAGGAGCACTTAATCTGTCTACTAAAAGAGGAACTTGAACTGAGACCGTTTATTCCGTTTCCTATAAAAGGAATCTGAACCGGAAGAAATTTTTCTATTACATTTTGGAAATAAGGGTTGAAAATCTGTGTAACCCCTTGAATTAACTTCCCCCTTTAATCAAACCTTTTAAGAACCTCAGCAGAAGGAGGATCAAACACCACTTCTTTATCCAAGGAAACATTTAGATCTTGGCTGGGTTTGCTTTAGGTACCTTTTAATGGATTCTGTACATCCCCCACTGTGTATGCACTGGGTGTTGCCAAGCACTTGTTTCCTCTTACCTCCCAAACACAGGCCATGGGTGAACTTGCATACATGATGTGGGTCTTGGCACCCCAAAGATTAGTTTCTGCATTTTGTGCCCAGAGGAGTTTGAAGGAAGGGATTCCAAACCTCTGTAACCCTGAATTGGATAGGTGGACATTTAACAAAAAAGTTAACACACGGTCTTCCAAAACTTGGAATGGCAAACAGTATGCTAGTCAGTTTATGTTATTCCAGCAGCAATGGAAAATTGCTCGAGGATGTCAAGTTTCTGAGAAAATATTTAAAAGAATTTATATTAAATACTACTGCTTTGTAAAGCACATCAAATTAACCTTTAGCATAACCACAGCAAAGTAGAACAGCAGGCTGCAAAACATCATTACATAGATCAGATATTACAAATGAATCAATGGTAAATAACAGCTCAGTTTGTTGGGAAACACTGATAAATACCAAATCAGCCTGCGAGACAGTATCAACTACTCACCAAAGCAGACTTTCCAACACCTCCTGAACCAAGGACCACTAGTTTGTATTCGCGCATGATGTGGTCTGCTCCCTTGTACCACAACCTGTAATAAAATCAGATAACCATGAACAAAGATGCACGTACAGAATTTACCATTGCTTCACTCTACTTCTATTACAAAAACAGTTAACGAGTTAACTATTTCCGTACATACTATAACCAGTAACAACTGTATTAGATACTTTTATATATAATTTAGTAACTTCACTTGCATATTTTACTGTGTTTTCTAATTTAATTACACGTGTGGTACCCACTAAACATTTTCCCAACTTTACAATATCTGTACAATTTCCAAGTTTCTGACCATCTTTTGCAACCAAAGGTCCAGTTTGATCACTGCTCTATTACCGTTAACAAATAAATCAGTTTATTAGCAAATATTATAATTTCATCAGTGATTAAGACAGTAACCATTTTATAACCAAAACTCCAAACTGAGGGCACTATAATGGCTACCTTTGGGATACAAGTTTTGTGAATGCATATCCAGTTTGTTTAAAAAAGCCCATACAATGAAAAACAAATGCCTGCTCACCCCCCCCCCCCCCCGCCCCCCACACACCTCTACGGTCACCAAGCCAATCCATTCATATAACAATACAAACGAAAAATGTATCCTACTTACATCTTAAACACAAATAAATTTCTCTGCAATGCACAAGCAAGTTACTTCCACACAAAACATCACATTGAAGAGAGTAAAGCTCCCACACACCCACCCACTACATTAGAGAGCCATACCAAGGAATCAAAGTGACACTGATCAACTGATTTCCCCTTTCGCAGCAATCCCAGCATGAAATTAGTGTGTATAGGCTGTTTTTGGCAACACTAGCACAAGTCCAGTACTGACACTGTCTTGCTACATTCAATATGTAGAAACCAGTACGCAATAACTTATTCAACTACTTCCAATTCTAGCACATATTGCACTAAAAATAAAACTTCTCTCTCTCCCTTATTAAAGTGAATTCCACCCATCCTTCCAAACCACCTATTTAGTCCTCTACTAACTCAATCACATTCTACCCCAATGCACTAGTTTTTGCTATAGTGATTAAATGTTTCCTTTCTCTTAGCATTAACTAAAACTAGGATCTGCTCTCTCACTGCCCTCATCACCCTACCAAATGCACTGTGGCTCTACAGCCACATTTCAAAGTAAAAGAAGTGGGGAGCATGAAAACACATTTTCTTGTGCATACTACTAGACTTTCATCCTACTGATCACTGATGCAGGAGCCTAGCTGTATGGGTTGCAGTTGCATCCTACCAAAGATAGGCAGACAGCTATCAAAGTTTCAGGGCCACCTCCACATGACCAAACTGTCAGGCAGCTCGAGCCGAGCCGACTAAAAGACAAGTTTGTGCACCAAGCATTTCAGAGCTTTACTGCTGCCCAAGAGTACTCTAGTTTGAGGCTTTCGAAGACAGATCTTCAGATTATGCTGTTCCTTTGTTGGTCAGATAAGTTCCCTTGGGGTGGGGATGGGGGGAATCCATTTAAGAATTTTATCACTGACACTTTCCTCTTCAGGAAATACTTTAAAGCAAAGAGTTTGTGTTTTGATTGACTGTCATAAGATTGTACTGTACTTTTAAAAATGGAGTGCTCTTTTTTTCCTGTTAAGTTTAAAGTTGTTTAACTGAAAACCATTTTTTCTGTTGAGAAATTGTGTTTATTTTACCTTGCAGGGCTAGTAAAGGGCTTTAAAGAGCTTTTTACTATCTTTGTCTGGGGAAAAAGTAACTTAAAAACATTTAATTTTACCAGCATTTGCTGCTGGTTTTCAGTGGGGGAAGGCACTACTTCAGCCTGACCACAGAAATATCAGTCTCTTGGTCGGATCTTCTTCCAGCCCCAAACAGTAAAAGATAAGGAAACAATCTTTGCCACCACAGCACACTAGCAATTTGCCTCAGTTGCAGGTGGGTGACTCTGCTGTCGACATTTACCTCAGGCCACTAATCTTTCCCCAGATCCCCCTGGTATAGCAACTACACCCACTATTGATGGCGGGTTAGCCATATCCTCTGTGGCTGCTGGGGTCCCCCAATGGGCAATGGAGAGCCACTCTTGTCAGTTTTGATTGAGGGAACAGGGAAAGCTTTCCTGTTTTGGTCAGAATGTGCACTCATTCCTGGGGAAGCTGCTGTTGCCATTAACACTGATGGTCCCACTTTTCCTGCCAAAAAGAAAGAAAACTAAACATGTATCTACTTCTCTCAAACTCGCTTTGCCAGGAGTAGTCTACTGTGTCTGGCTTGGGATTTAATTCAGGTTACTGATCCTTCCTGCAAAGTAGTTTCTGGTAAAAGAAACATGAATACCTCCTTTCTTGAAAATACAGGATTCTGAATCTGGACAGGAGCAGGAAGGGACAAATGTGGGTTTTTCTCCTCAGATTTCTGATTCAGAATCGAAGACGCTTCAGTTTCTGAGACTACTATAACGTGTCAGTGTTTTCAGTGGGAGAACACTGAGGTTTCTCAGTCCCTCAGAAGGAATTTGAAGAACCTGCACCCATTCCTCTATTTTTTTCTGCCTTGGATGATGTGTGTGTGTGTGTGTGTGTGTGTGTGTGTGTGTGTGTGTGTGTGTGTGTGTGTTTACTGCATGCAACTTTCCTTACAGTCAGCCAGTTGCCCCTAAAAAGGCAGATAGGATGCATAAAATTCCTCACTCAAGTTTTTATACACTATTCCCAAACCTGACACAGCAGCTATAGCTTTAGTTAATCCTTCTGCTGCTAAACAGTTAATTCCAGTCCTACTACTTCTGATAAGAATAGAAATATTAAGTATGGAAAAAGTGTATGCTTCTGCAACTTTGATTTTTCAGAATTCTTAATTATCAGGCTCACATGTTAAACTCTGCCCGGACTAATTGTGAAAGTATGAGAATGTTTTGTCTGCAGTTTCTGTTTGTGAAGAAAATCTGCTTTAAACAATTTAATTTATTCTATGGTACAAGCCACTACTCAATGCATACAGTACATGAAGGACTCAATTGACACCAAGGGCTATAACCACTGGTAGTACTTTGAGGAAGTCTGCGTGGATGTGTTCTCAGAACCTTCTTGATGATTTAAAAATGTGATTTTAAATTCTCCTTTGAATATTTAGTTTTTTCTCTCACCGCTGTAGAGGCAATAAAAAGTATGATGAAAGGGCTGATATACAGAATCTAAGATTTTTCAGCCTTCTTTTTCTAAATTTTCCCAAGGACACACTTAACTCCTCATACAGTTTTGGTAAGAAAAACAATCTCAACAAAATGCAGGTAAATTAACTTTTAAGAAGAAATGGCAAGGGAGTTCAAGAAAAATTCTGGGAACTCCCAAAACCAAAGACAGTCCAATAAGTCAGAATGACTTTTGAAGTGCATCAAACTGCTGGTTTGAATTGCAATCAATAACTGTGTTGAAAAGTGCTCCTATGAATTCTAAATTCTGAGCTGGTTCCAGTTGACACTTGTCGTAGTTTATGGTTATCACCAGACAAGAACATGTCTAGAAAACTTCATCTCTTGCCCTTATAAACTGATGCCTAGTCGGGACGATAATCAGTCAGTCATCTAGATATGGAAACGCATAGAATACTTGCTGTCTCAAGTGAGATGCTACTACTGGCATACATATGGTGAAAACCCTGGGGGCTGTGGTGAGACCAAAGGGCAGAACTCTGAACTGGTAATGGATGGCTCCCAGCCGGAAGCATAAGTACCATATGGATCATCTTTTCATCTTTATGTGGCAGGTCTAATGAGCACATCCAGTTGCCCTTGCCCAGAAAAGGGAGAATGGACTGAAAAATGCATCTGAAACTTGGTGCAAGCTGACATGTTTAAGTTGCAGAGATCCACAACTGGTCTCCAGTCCACTGTTTTTTTTTTTGGCACTAAAAAGAACACTGAGTAAGTTCCGAATTCTATCTGGTCTGGCGGGAGCTCTTGGAGGACTCTTTCTAGCAGCTTTTGTATTTGAATTGCTGCCTGTTCTCTCTGACTGGGTGGAACGTCGGGGGGTTTTCTTGAGATTGGATGAGGAAGGGAAAGGGGAATTTTATAATCTCTGGAAATAATCCTCTGCACTCAAGTATCTTTTATGTCTAGCAGGTGGCCAATCGAGCCTCCTTTCAGGAGCGCTCATAAGGTCTGTAAAAGAAAATCTCTGGACCCCTGGTTTTGTGGGCCACCTCTGCCATGGGGGTGGAGTTGACCACTGGAGTTTCCTGCACGGCCTCTGGGGGAACTTCCTCCACATGTGTCCTGGAAAGGACCCCGGGATTTCTTGAACTACATTTTCCAACCACCTCATTGACTGCTAGAAAAGATCTTTGAGGGGTCAAAAACGTACGTCCACAGCAGATAGGGTCTTTCCATCCTTCACACCTGGATAAAGTCTTCTTCACTTTGGGGCCAAACAAGTACCATTAAAAGGAGCCACTGAAGAACAAAGACTTGAAGGGCTCCACAAAATCATACAAGCGCACCCAGACAAGTCTCCCGATGGAAGTGCCTGAACCCGCTACCCTTGAGATTCCTTCTGCTACATGCAAAATGAGCCTCATGGAAGAATTCATAATAGATTGCAGGGTAGCCAACTGAGAAGTCACAGATGATTGGACCACTGCAGAAATGGATCCTGAGAGGGTATTTGACAGTTCCTTAATCAAATCCCTCTGTAATCTTGTAAAATGTGCCAAATAATTTAGAGACCTTAAGGCGAAGGTCGCTGAAGTATAAACATGCTTTCCAAACTTGTCCATTGTCCTAGACTCCCTGTTCAGAAAGTTCCTTGTTGGTGTTTGCCACCATGACCATAGCATCAACAGGCACCCCTTTACCTCAAAACTGCAAACAAAAGAAAGGCAGGACACTGCTGTATTTCTTCAGACAATATAAAATCATTCTATAATCCACCTTGCTTCTAAAAACTTGTTCTTTGCTTTAACATCACCCCTCGTATATATGATCACATTAGCTATCACTTTGAATTTAAAAGAATGTGTAGGAAAGACTCAACATGTTTATATAGTAATATCCTGACTTTGAACATTTTATTAGTCAAGCCAACATAAAATGAAGTACATGCTAAACATTCAGCTATATAAACTATGTTTTCTGTTCTGCACTACCTTTAAATTCAAATATCTTGCCACTATTGGGATGTTGGAATATGATATTATTTTTATTAATATAAGAACATGCATATTGTGGTACCTATATTCATGGGAGGATATTTAATATTATGGACATTATCCTCAGTGCATAATAGATCTTTTTAGATTTTTTATAACGCTATATCAAGATTTTTATTACGCCTATCCAATACACGGGTCCTAACCCACTAGCTCTGTTGACAAAATTTGTTGTTAACCCAGAAATTTCTTTTTTGAAAATTAGAATCTCAGTGTCAGAAAGTCCTGCAGACTGCACTTGCCCCTATGTTATAGGAACAAGAACGAGAGGGCTGCTGCTGCTAAAAAACTAGCAGACTGTTTTCCAGCATTCTTTTCTATGTAACCTGAGGAAAAGCCCTTTATTGGTCATATACAAATTGACATGGATCATGGTAAATTTTAGAAAGGTGGTTGTAGAATGCAGATAATCTAAAAATAATTCCAATGTAACTGTGTCCCCTCCATAAAATAAAAATATCATCCACAAAACGGAGTATATGACAATGTGCTTATTCCATCTTGAATTAAACATTATTTTCCAAAACTATCAACAACAAAGTTTTCACTAAATGTATCCAGTAAATCTAGACTCTACTTTACCTATAACAGTAATAGTAGGGACATCTACAATATACTGAAAGGAATTGGAATATTTTGAGGAGTGACAAGGAGGCTGAGTGAGCTAGTTAAAAGATCTATTATGCATGGGATATGTGTCATAATATTAAATATCCTCCCATATATATAGGTACATATGTATGTATTGTAAAAGCATGTTCTTTGTTACCTCAAAACTGCTAATACAAAAGGTGGTGCCATAATCTTGTCCGGTTTCTTAAGTATAGGGTTTAACTGCGTCTGGCTCCTTCCATGCCTGTAGAGAGACTAACTCAATAAGCTCATTGGCAGGCAGAATAACCAAGGATAGACGGGCCAGTACCAAAAGACTCTGGGAATACAGACTCCTCGGATGAAGGGTTGCTGGGCGTCCAGCCACCTCTCCATTTTAGGATCTCAAGGATGTCTCCAAATTAGACAACTTCAGGAGGTGATTTTGGAGACCGTTTACCTTCACTGAAGTCCGTATCTTCAGTGATCAACTCCTCTGGGGAGTCCAAGTGCTTCCTCTTACATGTCTTCTTCCGACGGACCTCCTCAGTGGGATACTCTGGGGAGGTATTGGAAGAAATCAAGATACCCTGTTGGGATGCATGGGGGTCTCAGAGTGGCTGTCTCTGACTAAAGAGTGATGAGGCTCGGAGTGCAGAGACCTCAAGGTAGAAGGCTTAAGATCCATGGGGGCTGGATCCATCCGTTCTGCCAAAGTAGAGAGAACCATCTTCACAGTCTCGAAGGTAGACCACTCAGGAGAAAGAGAAGACCTCAGATCTGAAAAGACCAGCTTTTGGACCAGTGTTCCCTCTCTTCAAAAGCAATCTCAGAGATGGAAGCTGGAGCAGAGCTATCCAGTGCCAAGGCACAGAGACTGTGCTGATAACTTCAGAGTCAACTCTAACACCTCGGATCTGACAAGGAAGCTGCAGCTCAGAGAGTACTCTGGATCTGAGCGAACTGGAGCACTCAGAGTAAGGTTCTGATCTGATGATATTGCTATCTTCGGATCCAAGCCACACGGAGCCATATGGCTTGGATTCAGGGACTCAGATAGTAGAATGAGTCAGAGGAGGAACTAGTAGTGGGGGTGTAGTGAAAAGGACGGACCTCCTGACCTGAAGGGGTAAGACACCCATTTGACTCTGTGCCAAGAGGATCTTCAGCACCTCACTTTCCACATCTTCCTCCATCAAACTTCTGGAAGAGTGAGTGGAAATAGATGGGGACCAGAGTCTGCGATACTATGAAAATGGTGATGGCACCCTTGAGGGCACTGGATCCACAGAAGGTTAATATCTTGTTCGGGGTAGGTGAAAGACACTTGAACCAGTAGGACTGGAAGTGGTCAGATCCAATACTTCTTTTGTCAGATCCAAGGAAGTTGGGTCCACCATTTTTTTTCTTTTTCGGATCAGAGTATGAGGTTGGAGCCATTTTGGCTCTTTTCTGGTTTAGTTCCGAAATGGTGGAGGATGTAGAAGTTTTCGGAGAAGTTTTTGATTGTTTAGACTTGATCTCCAGTTAAAGCCCCTCCAAAGGCAAAGGTAATAAACTGTTTAGGATAAGTTTATTTTTTCACTCTACAAGTGCCCTGGGGTTAAATACATGGCATGTGGAACAATCTTCGTGCAAATGTAAAGGTCTAAGGCAGTAAACAAAGTGTGGGCATTGGACATAGGAAGCTTACGCCCACATTTAACGTACTTTTTGAAACCAGCAGCACCTTTATCTGACATTGTATCGCAACAATAAAAAAATCACTTTAAAAAAGACTTTTTTTTTTTTTTTTTTTTTTTTTAAGAAACAGTAAAAGACAGTAGGAAAAGTACCAACCACTAGGTGTAGAAAAACAAAAAAATGTGAGGGAATACATAAGGATTTTGGGTCTCATGGTATCCCTGATTCTCATGATATCCTTGGCAAGACTCCAGAAGAGAAAGACAGTAGCATCTGAAGTCTCTTTTGTCTCAGCCCCAACACCTCTCGTCTTTTCAGATCCCAGTGCTGGGATTTGTCAGAAGAGAAATCACAAGGAGGAGAGAACAGATATCCCCAAATCCAGCTTTCTGCTTCTCCCTCCCTATTCCAAAGCAGTCAGTGACCACAGACGCCTTGTACTTTTGCTTGGGGAACAGTTTCAGGACGGATATTAGTGCAAACACAAATGTAAGAGTGATGCTTCCCTGATCAAGGCACTCAACTCTCTGAATCTTCTTTGATTCCCAGGACCTCTTCAAGCTGTTGCAGACAATAGTCACGTGGTACATCAACAAGCAAAGGTGAACAAGGTCATACCTGCTCTGCAGTCTAGCCATGTTAGCTTAGAACATAGCTGCACAGCACAATTTCACTCTACAGGCATCCCACATTCTGTCAGAGCAAAACTGGGTACAGCAGACAAGCTGAGCAGGACAATGATAGACCCTGATGAATGGAAACTAGATGAGGGAGTCTTCCAAAATTTAATCCATTTGTGGGGAGTTCAAGTACACCCATTTGCCATCTCTCTGAACAACCAACTGGCAAAATTTTGCTCTAGGACTCCATGCAATAAGGTCTGAAGACAGATGTATTTTCTTTTCCTAGGACAGGAATGATCCTGCATGCTTTTACATCATCATTTCCACTAATATCCAGGGTAATTCTTAAGATTCATTAGAAATCTCCCAAAATCACTGTGGTGACTCCCTTTGTTCTCCCTTCTTTGGAAATGGTCAAGGCCAATTACCACAAGCTTCCTCACAGACTGGATCTACTCACTCAAGTACAGAGGTGTTTGATATACCCAAACACCAATCAAGTTCAATTGACTGCCTGGATGGTAGATTAATTCATTTTAGGCACCTGTTTACTGAGGATGTG
The DNA here is from genome assembly GCF_019279795.1 of Protopterus annectens. NCBI lineage: Eukaryota > Metazoa > Chordata > Ceratodontiformes > Protopteridae > Protopterus > Protopterus annectens. The sequence goes on along the minus strand of NC_056739.1, from coordinate 401,248,187 downwards.
CAGTAGGTAATAATGGAGGCAAGAAAGCCTGCTATTACTTAAGAAGTTAACTAGAGTGTTTCAGCCATTACACACATAGCTATCCGAGGAGGAGCACCTGATCTGTGATATATATCAATAAGTAGCCTATTTTTTGGCTTATTTTTAGTAGTTACTGCTTATTCTAGATATTTATAGTAATTTTATTGTATACTGCATATTTGTACTGTATTTCATAGCTATTGGCTCACCGCTGGTTTTCTGCAAAACATTTCTGTAGTGTTTGCTGCCTAAAATAGTTTAGGTCGTAGCTGTAATACTGTCCATATTCATGACTGCGTTTGTGGGCCTAGTTGTTTGTTAGAGGCCGTTTTCTGAGCTCATTGTCCAGACCATCTTAGTTAGCAAAGACCATTCCCCCTCTTCAGTAAGAGTTTGGTGTTTATGGTCATTGTCTAGTTGGGTTGCCAGGTCTACGGCTTGGAGAAAGCACCTCATTGGTTCTTTTGAACTTTTTTTTAAAGTTGCTTCAGGTTTCAACTTTCTGTTACTTAAGTTAACTTGAGTGTTTCAGCCATTACACACAGAGCTATCTGAGGAGGAGCACCTGATCTGTGATATACAGCAATAAGTAGTCTGTTTTTTTTTTTTTTTTTTTGCTTATTTTCAGTAGTCATTGCTTATTCCAGGTATTTATAGCAATTTTATTGTATACTTGTATTGTATTTCATAGCTAATGGCTCACTGCTGGTTTTCTGCTGTGATAAACATTTCTGTAGTGTTTTCTGCCTAAAATAGCTTTCCACTCTCCCTCCCTATTGGCATCTTGTCTTTATACCTGCTGGCCTTGCAGTTGCCCGCCCCTACTCTAAATTTGTTCTTGGATATTCCTCCCAGTCTAGTGTCATGAGCTCATTCTACCTAATACAGAGAGAACATCTGAGAAGGCCAGCCCACTTAAGTTGACTTCCTTCTGTTCCTCCTGTCTCCCTTTCTTAAAAAAAAAATTGCCTGAATCTCCTTGTGTTCCGACTATGCTTCTCAAACATTTTGGAAATATAGAGTACATTTTAGTGCATTTATTAAAACTGTACTTGCCTTAATATTACTACAACTCAAGTACTCTAGGTTGCACTGCATCTGAATTGTTTCAGTGTTGTTTTAGCCATTTTCTGTATATATAGGACTTTTCTGTATAAGTAGACTAGCTACTTATTCTACTGTATTACTGCCTCGAATCGATTTTCAGTTGTGCACTTGCCTTGCTTCATTTAAAAAATTTTAAATTGCTAATTTTGTAGAGTTTTAATTGCATCTACTGATCAGGGCTACACGCTCAACTGTGTTAGCCTTTTCTGCGTTTATTTACTGTATTATTGCATTATTTAGTCTGTTTTAACCAAAAAAAAAAAATAAATAAAAATACTATCTTGTTTGCTCGTTTCCCACCTTTCCTAGCTAGTATAGTCCAGATCCCAGGCTTTGTTAGTTTCAGGACTTTATTTTCTGTGTTCAGAGCTATCCAGACCTTGCTGTGGTAGAGTGGTGAGCATTGTGCTTACCAGTGGGAGTGGTGAGGATTGTACTGCCTAACACTCGAGGAGTGGTTTCCAACTCTGAAATTGTAATTTTTTTGCCATTTTGGGCTGATTTCTATCCCTTTCAACTTTCTGGCTTAAAAACGTGTGTGTTTGTGCGTTTTTCACATTGTGCAGCACCGTTGTGCTACGGTTAAACTATTCCAGGTGCCAGAAAGTCTGCTGTTCAAAATTTCCCTTAGAACTACCTGGTTTCTCAGTAGTAGCACTAAAATCTGAACCCCTCTGACTAGCACTTGCTGGAAAGCAGTAGGAAGCCTTAAACGGATACAAGCACTCAACTCTCCTTGTTAATAAGGAGAAATTAACCATAGGCACTAAACAGCCTATCAATTGCAAAGTACCTTGCAAATGTAAGGGAAAACAGCTCTTGTACTTTACAAAAAAAAGCACCTAACAGGCATGTCCAAGGGTCAGCTTCTGGTAATTTCTCCTGTCCACCTGGTGAATCTGGGCATACTGGGACAATGCAGCAACATGTACAGACAACCCTCTCCTCCTACCACCCAACACTACTACCTGCGAGAGATGCACTTACATTGCCAAACTGGAAGCAAAGTTCTCTCCAGCCAAGATTGTGCTATACAGTCAAGAAGAGAAGGTTAACACCTGCACTACACCTCAAGCAACACATAGCCCTTCAAAACCCACACCATCAACACCCACACATAGCAACACTAAACCCACATATGCGGAAGCCTTTAACATTAAACTGCCCAAGCAACAAGGACCTCCAAAGCTGAAACACAAACACCAGTCACAACCAAAGTGACACACAGCTCACACCAGTGTACTACCAACAACAGCCCCTAAGGCAAGACAACGTACCAAACACTTTAGTCATAGGTGACTCTATAGTCAGGCACACTGATGTCCCACTCACCAAGCTGGACAAGGAGAAAATTACAGTCCTCTGCCTGTCGGGTGCCAGGATCCACCACATAACGCATGCAGAAGTCACTCCACAACAAGTACAAATAAGACTCTGTCATTGTCCATGTTGGAGTGAATGATGAGACGTACCTCCCTGGACAACATGGAGACATGGAAGAGCTCTCTGATCATGTGGCCCAGGCAAGTATGACCCTAGCCCTGAGTAGCATCCTGCCTTCACCCAGAATGATAGCACAGTACAAGGACAAAATGATGGACTTTAACAATTGGCTAAGCTTCTGGTGTCATTCAAAGGGGATCCAGTATCTGTCTGCCTGGGACGACATGATCGACAAACCACGATGCTTTGCCAGAGATGGTCTGCACCTGTCACCCCTGAGATTCAGGTTACTGGCTAAAGCTCTTGCCACCCCATATAGTGCCTTTTTAGGCAAGGTTCAAAGGACAAAACCACCACTGTAACAGACACAAGCATGCAAAATCTGAAGATAATGCTACTTAATGCTAGAAGTCTAAACCTCAAAATGCACTCTCTCGAGGCACTCCTAAAAATGGAGAGCATCAATATCTGTGCAGTAACTCCACAGAGCACCCCTGCAATACCAGGCTACAACTCTTAACACACTTTTCAACCACCAAACCAAGACCAAAACACTAAAGGTGGAGGAGAGTCCTTATTCATCAAGGATATTCACACCTCCAGGCTTGTTGCCCAACACAATGCATCTGAAATTCTCCAGGTGCAACTAACACTAGATAAGACTGCAATCCAAACTGTAGCTTGCGACAGATCCCCCACCATGCCCCAAGATTCTCACTACACCTTTCTAAACATACTGGAAAATATTATGATACAACCAAACACCCTAACACTGGGTGATTTCAACTACCCTGCCATTAACTGGGAAAACTACTCGGGTACCAACATCTTTTACCAACGGTTCTTGGAATTCATAAATTCCAATGCCCTGGATCAATTAATCCATTGTTCCACCAGTGGCTCCAATATCCTAGATCTGGTCATTACCAACATGAGAGACAGATGCTCCACAACAGTGGTCAACCCCTCACTGGTCAGTTCTGACCATAAGCTAATCACCCTTGACATCCACATCCCACCCCCCAGTAAGGAAACCTCCATAAAAAAACTTCTCCAAAGCAAATTTCATGCTACTCAAGTCAGAAGTGACAAACGTCATGATACCCATGCAGACGGGAGCTGAAAGTTCGACTGCTGAATCCTACACTTAGGGACTGTACAAGCACATCCACTCATGCATGAATTGTGCCATCCCAAATAGAACCAAGACGCTCTCCTCCAAAAAAAGGAAGCCAGTCTGGTGGTCCCCTGCCATAAACTACACAACAGAAGAAAGAAACTGTTGCAGAAAAGAGGAAAAATCGCAGGATGCAAAAAACTCCCTTACCAGCCTCAGTAAGAAGCTGAGATCCCCCATAAAATCCTCCAAAGCTAGTTACGAAAATAAAATTGCCAAAGATTCCAAAGTCAACCACAACGCATTCTATAGTTATGTCAAGAATCTAAATGGCAATGCTCAGCCCTGCTCTGAGCTACAACAGAATGGCATTAAATATAATGATCCAATTGATATTGCCAATATCCTGGCAGATTGATTAAGTGCCAACTTCACCCCCCTCTCACCCCCTAAAGGGTCCGTCTCAATACCAAAAGATTGCCAAATTCCGGTAATCACGCAACACAGGTAGAAACTGCACTCTCCAAAACTAAGAATACAGCATCCATGGGACCAGATGACATCCCAGGCTGTGTACTAAATGAACTACAAAATGAACTGGCACCTCACCCAAGTGTCATGTTTAATCATAGCCTCACCTCAGGCTTTGTGCCCACTGAGTGGCACACAACTACATTTATCCCACTCCACAAGTGGGGATCCACCTTGGATCCCGGGAACTACTGTCCCATCAGTCTGACGAGCCTGATCTGCAAGGGTATGGAATGCATTATCATGGAACTTATAAGCAAAGACATTGGCAACCTTCAAACACTGGACCTCACCCAGTTTGGGTTCGTGAAGGGACGGATCTTGTCTCATGAACCTGACTGACTTCTCTGAATCAGTCTCCAGAGTTGTGGACGAGGGTAAGGCAGTGCACACAGCCTATCTGGACCTCGCCAAGGGCTTCAACAACATCCCCCTACTCTAGGATCATAGATAAACTTACTAACCTGGGCATAAATCCCTACGTCACTCAATGGGTTGCCAACTGGCTTACGGACAGAACCCAGACTGTAAAAGCAGCCTATTCCAAATCCAACTCCAGACAAGTGACAAGTGGAGTACCTCAGGGTTCAGTCCTGAAACCGCTCTTGTTTGGCATCTACTTCTCTAAAGTACAGGCCAACACTAAGGGACTCTCGCTTACAAAGTTCACAGATGACTGCAAACTGGGAGCTATTACTGAATCCCCAAATGATGTGGATATTCTACAAAAGGGCCTTATAGAAACAGATGCTTCATGCCAGAGCCACAAACTTAATGCCAAGAAATGTATAGTTATCCCCTTTGGGAAAAACCATGTACACATGAATTACCACATAGGTGGCAGTACACTAAACATCGAAAGTGTGATGACAGACTTGGGGACACAGGTGGACAGTGGTCTCACCTTCAATAAAAGTACAGTTGTGTACACTTACCATAAATGTAGATGTTAGAGTGTATTCACTATTGCAGTCAAATCTGCTGGCAGGTTACCCTCTGTCGGCCTGATTAACAAAGTCTTGGGGTCCTGCGTCAGTTGCTGTCCCTTCTTCCATGATGTCAGGTCGTCAGGGGTATAAAACACGCAGCCGATGCCATTTGCATCCGTTTTTCTTGCCCCAGATGTCAGGTGCCACCCCCAAATGGGGAGCTATATATATATATATATATATATATATATATATATATATATATATATATATATATATATCTATATATATATCTATATATATAGACACACACACACACACACACACACACACACACACACACACATACACACACACATATATATATATATATATATATATATATATATATATATATATATATATATATATATATATATATATATATATATATATATATATATGCGTGCATGTAATTTAAAAATACAAAAAATATACCTCCAAATAAAAGCAAATACACCAAAAAGGCTTTTGAGCATAGCAAAAGGAGGCATAGTAAGTTAAAAATAGGGGGCTGGCGGGTGGGTAACCAGGACTGCAACAGTGAATACACTCAAACATCTACATTTATGGTAACATATGATAACTGTACTATGTTCTTCGTGTTTCACTGTTGCAGTCATTACATTTGGGTAGAATCCCAAAGCTATGGTGGGAGGATGGAATTATACAGCATTAGGAGCAGCTATAAGGCCCTGCAGGACATCAGTGGCAAAGCCGCTCTGGATTTAGAGAAGAGAGGTAAATGGTAATGTTTGGTGAACGTTTGAACCGAGTTCCAGGTAGCAGCTTCTAGAATGTCTCTGGTAGGAAACCCTCTGAGAAAAGCTGCAGAAGTAGATGCAGCCCTGGTGGAATGGGATCTGATCCCCTTGGGGACAGGTTTACCATGGTGCATGTAGCAGAAACGAATACAGTGGCTTATCCATTTTGAAATAGTCTGCTTTGAAATAGCCCTTCCCTCTGCTCCTGCAGCAAATACCACCAGTAATTGTTCAGATTTTCTTAAAGATTTTGTCCTGTTTAAGTAGAATCTTCATTGTATGTGCACATCCAATGAATGCAGAATCCGCTCGCTCTTGTTCTGTGGATTTGGGAAAAAGGTTGGCAGATGAATGGTCTGATTAAGAGCCACACTAGATACCACTTTAGGCATAGAGGATGGATTGGTCCCGAGAGACACCCTGTCCGGCTAAAAGTTAATAAAAGGCTCCACTGCCATGAGAGCCTGTAGTTCTGAAATCCTTCTAGCTGAAGTGACAGCTAAAAGGAAAGCAGTCTTCCAAGAGATACATTTTATGCCTGTAGCAGCTGGTTTAAAAGGAGGTAGGGTGAGTTTTTCCAACACAAAGTTGAGGTCCCATGCAGGAGTTGGTGCTCTCCTGGGAGGTCTCAAATTTTTGGCCCCTCTGAGGTACTGCTTTAGCAGGGGATGAGAAAAGAGGGGATGCTCTGTGTTGTAATGAGCTGAAATGGCTGAGGTATGGATTTTTATGGAAGAAAAGGATAGGCCCTTGTGAAGCATCTCAGTTAAATATTGCAGAATCTGAGGAATATTTGGCATTGCTGTGTTTATTCCTTGTGCTTGGTTCCAGGCAAAGAATCTCTTCCATTTATCAGCATAAGATTTTCTAGTACTAGGCTTTCTAGCCTCCAAAATGACACCCATCACAGGTTTGCTGAGAGATGTAACTGGTGAAATTAGTTTATTAACCATGCTGCAAGATTCAGAGTTTGGAGCGGAGTGTGCATAATTTGATAGTTCTTCTGAGACAGTAGATAAGGTGCCTGAGGCAGGTACCGTGGAGGAAGGTGTGACATACTGCGTAGGAGCGGGTACCAGTGATGGCAAGGCCAGTCTGGAGCAATCAGAATCATTTTTGTTTTTTCCTGTCTGCGTCTGCCAGAGTATTTTGCTTTCCTGGCAGAAACTGAGCTTCTAGATGTATTTGGCAAGTCAAGGCAGTGTTCCACAAAACCATGGCGAGTCTGCAAAGGGGTTAGGAATGGGTAACCCCCTGCTTGTTTATGTACCACATGACTGTGGTGTTGTCCGTCTTTATCAGTAGTTGCCCTGGATGAAGATAGTCCCTGAAGGCTGTCAGAGCATTCTGTACAGCTAGCATCTCTTTCTGTTTAATATGCAGGTGCATTTGATTTGGGCTCCATTTGCCTTGAATGCATCTCCCTGCTAGATGCCCCCCCCCAAGCATAATCTGATGCGTCTGTAGAGTCAGGGTTTGGGTGGCAGGGTGGTGGAATGAATAACAGTCCCTTGTTTTGGTGACAGGACTCTGCCCACCATAGGAACTCTTGCTGCAGGCAAGGAATGATCAGAATCATTGTTTCCAGGCTGTGACAATGTTGACTCCATAAGCTTTTTAGGTACCATTGAAGTTTCCTCATATGCAGTCTTGCATATGGAATCAGTAGAATGCAGGAAGCCATGAACCCCAAGGTCTGCAGAATTTGTCTTTCAGGTAGCTGGGTTTTTGTGGCCACTTGTTTGAAGTAAGTCATGAATTGAATTTGTTTTTCTGGCATGAGGTAAGTCATCTGGGTAGTTGTATTCAAGCTTGCACCCAGGAATGTAATTATTTGTGAGGGTACCGGTTGTGATTTATTTTCATTTATGGTGTACCCTAGGCAAGTTAGAAGCCTTTTTACAAATGCCAGATGCTGTAGAAGTGTGTCCTTGTTTTCTGCCTGAATTAGGCAATCGTCCAGGTAAGGATAAATTTGAATGCTTCTTTGTTTGCAAAATGCAATTACTGGTGCCAAGCACTTTGTAAAGACCCTGGGCGCTGTAGATAAGCCAAAGGGCAGTGCAGAGAACTGGTAATGCAAATAGCCTGCTTTGAAGCAGAGGTATCTTCTGCAAGATTCCCCGATTGGGATATGCAGGTAAGCCTCTTTTAAGTCTAGAGTTACCAACCAGGCATCCTTGCCTAGTATAGGCAGTAACTGTTGTAGAGTCAGCATCTTGAATTTTGGAATGTCCAGAAATGTATTTAGAATGGATAAGTCCAGAATTTGACGCCATGATTTGTCTTTTCTGGGTACCAGGAAAAGTCTTGAATAAAAACCTTGTCCCTTTTCCTTTTCTGGTACTGGTTGAATAGCCCCCATATTCATGAGGGACATAACTTGTTTCTGGGCCTCTGCCCACTGATTTGGAGGCAGATCTGGCCATCCGTTCAGGATTGGCAACGTATGGAAATGAAATCTGTATCCCTGGGATACTACATTTAAAACACACTTGTCCTGGGTAATAAGATGCCAATTTCGTGCATGAAGTGCCAGTTTTCCCCCCAAAGGAGCTGCCAAAAGATAAGTGCTTGGAGATGGCAGAGGAAAGTCATTGAGACTGTTTACCATAGGGAGGTGCCTTGTTACCTCCAGATTTGGAGGTGGAGGCACCCCACTGTTTTGTTCTGTAAGTTTCTTGCGACTGAAACCTGGAGCCTTTGGAGTGCCTGGGTTTGACACGAGTTGCTCTGGTGGGTACTGGAAAGGACCAATTCTTAGTAGGCCAGTGCCTACTGAACCTGGGTGACTGCACTTGTAGGAAATCTTTTACAGTTTTTTAGCTTTGTCTTCCATCTTTTTCAAAACTTCTTTTGCCTTATTACCAAATAGACTGTCCTGTTGTAAAGGACATCCAACAATTTTGCTTTAACATGATCAAGCAGATTTTGCTCCTTGAGCCAAGCATGCCTTCTTATCACAGATCCAGTTACAGCGGCCCTGCAAGAGGCCTCCAAGGAATCAAAACCACATTGCAAAGTATGCTTTCCAACTTGTTCATCTGAATGCAATAAATCCTATAACTCTATTTTCCACACAGTCAGCAATCAACATAATTTTCTGTTTAAGTAGGCCCATGACATGCTGCGGATATTTAAGCATATGAAATTGACAGTTTAAAGCCCTGATTGTCACGGTTGCATTCTATCCAGCGCCCTGGAGTCTATCAGAAGGGGTAGCAATTTTTAGCAGTAGAGGCCTTAACCCCCTTGGGACCCTGAGAAATGGTTTCAAGGTCAGCAGTAGGGTTTTTAAAAAGGAATTTGTGGGAGTCAGGAACCCTGTAATATCAGTCTGGCTTACTAGGAGCCGGAGGCAGGGAATCAGGAGCCATGCTGGATTCTGAGAAAACGTCAACAATGTCTAGAACAGGAGGTATAGCCAAAGGCCTATGCTGTGGAAGAAGGAAATCCCTAAGCCTCTTTTTAGATTCTGAAAAATCCTAACTTCTCACAGTGAAAATGTTCCCTTAAGGTATGCAAAGTTTCTCCAAAAGAAAAATCCTCAGGAGGAGAAGCAGAAGGGATGGCTTCTTCTGCATCAGAGTCCTCATAAGGTGGAATAGATAAATTCCTGATCAGAAGAAATAGAAACCTGATCTGATGATTCATAATCAGTGCCTTGCCTAGGCCTCTTAGCAGGGGGGGGATGGAAACCCCTGATCAAGGTAATTAAATACTCCGCCATTTTGATCATTTGTATTTTAGGCATAGGGGCCTGTGCACGTGGCCCAAGCATAATTTTTTTAGACATAGAAGTTGATTTTGACCTAGGTTTTGAAGATGGCGTTGGTTTAATATACAAATCTTTAGGCCTGAAAACACTCAGAAGCCGGTGCCTGCTCAGCGGCTCCGGACCCATCTAAGGTAGAGACATCCACGGGTTCAATACTTAAAGTGTCTTGCGGCATACCGGACTCCAAATGGGTCTCAGTAGAGGCCTGCGAATCAAAAGTAGTGGGAATCAGAGGCTGCGAAAGCGTCTCACTGAATACCGGCGACTGGCTTAGGAGAAGCTTTGTCATCGGTTTTGGACCTAGACGGTCTCTCTCTTTTTGTTTGCGTTTTTTGTGTATTCCAGTAGTCTGATTACTAACCAACGACATTTCTGGATAGATTAAATCTTGAGCCAAAATATTTAGAAGCAAAAATATACAGACGCTTAATACTGCGTTGATTAAATTTAGCACAAAACCGACAGCAAGGCATGTTGTGGTCAGGGCCTAGGCAAAGAATACAGTACAAATGAAAATCCTTATGAGGTATTTGTTTCCCACAAGTAATACAATTATTAACTTTTACGGACATCGGTAAGGAGCAAGAAAAAGTTTCCCGAACGGGGTACTTGGCTTTAGGTTGAAGACTTCGGTTCTGAAACTCGAAGACGAAAATTTCAGGAGTCGGCTGACCGGCACTTGCGAACTGCTTCTGCTTTGGGCACTGCACGGCAAGAAAGACTGAGGAAAATGGAGTCGGCTGCATGTTTTATACCCCTGGCAACCTGACGTCATGGAAGAAGGGACAGCAACTGACGCAGGACCCAAGACTTTGTTAATCAGGCCGACGGAGGGCAACCTGCCAGCAGATTACCCAAATGTAATGACTGCAACAGTGAAACACGAAGAACAGCCACATCGATCCAACAGCCAGGAAATCCTTCTATGTGGCACACACCATCATTAAGGGCTTTTCATCCAGAAAAAAGGAGGTCATTGTCCCATTGTATTCATCTCTCATTAGACCCATTATAGGAGTACAATGCCCTGTTTGGTATATACCTCACAAGACATCTGCAACAGCTGGAAAGGCAGCAGAAATAACTTACTAAAAGAATCACAGGCCTAAAGCAGATGCCCATCTAAAAAAAATCCACCTATACTCTGTCGCATAGCGTCTACTCAGAGGCGATCTCTTAACATACAAGGCCATATCAAAATCTGAGCTGTTGGACATGCTCCACTTAAAGAAATCCCATTCACTTGGACCACACCCTCCAGGGATCTAAACCTTGTCATCTCAATGAACAAAACATGCTGGAGGGATAGGTTCCTGACCCAGAGACTCTCCATACTCTGGAATAGACTGCCCATACATGTCAAACAGAGCTACTCCTTGACCCTCTTCAAAAAGGGACCTTGAAGATTGGATGGGAGACAGGAAATTCACCCCGGGGATCACGTCAGTCGCCCTGCTAGACAGGGGTCCAGGGAAGTAAATATTGTGGGAAGAAATACCCAGGGGAATTGTTATGGCTAGGCTTGTATAGGCTCTAGGGCCAAAAGCCTAGTACCAACCTATGAACCTATTAGTAAAACATATATTAGCATATGGGAAAGGTTTTCTAGCTTGTGCCAATAACATAACCAGCACCCATTCAGAGCTATTTGTTCTCTGGTTTTACAATATCTGTGCAAATTAATATCTTCTGGACTTTCTTACTCCTCCGTCAAGGTTCATTTATCAGCCATTTCAGCATGGTTGCACATGGATCCTTCTCATTCAATGCATTTTCATATCAAAATGTTTTTAAAGAGGTTTTGCATAAGCAACCTCTTAAGAAAACCAGTAACCCCATTTGGGATTAATTCTGTTTTAGAGAAGCTAACACTTGCTCCATTTAAATCAGCTAACCTGGCTGACTTGAGGTTCTTAACATGGTAGATAGTTTTCCTGACTTTTCAGACCTCTGTAAAAAGGATATCAGATTTGTAAGCTCTTAGGTGAGTCAACCCTCTCTCATTTTCCAGAGGACAGGGTTTCTTTGAAAGCTAATCCTTCTTTTCTGCCAAAAATGGTATCACATTTACCTTATGTTAAACTACACAGCTTTCCATTTTCTTTAATGAACCAAACAATGAGGAAGAAAGGATACTCCACACTTGGATGTCTACAGACAACTCAGTACTAGGTTTACAGAACTAAATCTTTCAGATCTATCATTCATTTCTTGAGAAGGCAAGAAGGGACAACCTGTGTCAAAACATACTATTTCAAACTCATTCTCTAAGACTGTTACTTTTTGTTAAACTCACCACAACCAAATACTCCTGGCAGGGTTAAGGTCCTCTTTACCACAATTCTGGCTTTATCTACAACTTTTTGGAAAGAGTTGGATTCCAGAAGTATTCTAGATGCTGCAACCTGGTCCAGTGTGCATACTTTTACAAAGCACTATAAGCTTGAATAATTTTCTAGGTCCAGATCAGGCTTTACAAGGAGCATTCTAAAGGGGCTCCTGGGCTGCTCTTCTTCCACCTCCAAAAACAGTATGCTTCAGTGATCTACCTATATAGCTAAGCTTACTGCCACAGTGATTAATATAAACATACTACACTTGTGCAAGTAAACTTACCTCAACCGTAGAAGCTCAAATGATCATTGCTGCAGTAGCCGCTCTCTCCCTCCATCCTCTGTTTTTCGGGGTGTGGTTTATTATGCCAGGGTGTATTTATTTATAATTTTTTTGTTATTAGCATTGTCCTTTCAAGGTTCAGCCTCCCCCTCTCTGTTGGCAGGAAAACTCTGAAGGTCTTGGTGCCCAAACCTGTCTTTTAGTTAATCAGCTCATGCTGACAGTTTGGGCATGTAGAAGGTGGAAGCTGGCCAGTTGTTATATCTGTGGCAGGATAGAAACCATATAGCTATGGTTATGGATACGGCGATTTGAACACCTACTGTTATAATAAGTTTACTTACACAACTGCACTTTCCCTTACTAGGCAATGCAACATGCTATACAAGGACTTCATACTCCATCTCCAACAATGGATTTACTACAATCACAGCCAAACAAATATTAAAGGAAGGAAAAAAAAAAATATATATATATATATATATATATATATATATATATATAAATATATAAATATATATAAATATATATATATATATATATATATATATATATATATAAAACTAAAACAAACTAGCTAAGATAAGTACTTTGTATACTGTGATAAAGAAATATGTATCCTGTCTAACTCTATGTCATTATACTGCCTACCGTCCTTGCTAATATGTTATTAATGTTACATTTGTAGTAATCTCAGAAATAGTAATGGCAGTCTTGTACTTGTATGTAAATAGCCTATGTTTTTGTTGAGTTCTTTCAGCTCATTTACTGTACCTAATTATCAATGTAACTCTGTTGGAGCTTTTCTCCCCGGGCCTCCGCTGAAAAAGGACATGTATCCAGTCGGACCATCCCGACAAATGTAAAATAAAGTAAAATAAAATTAAATAAATAAATAAATATTATATATATATATATATATATATATATATATATATATATATATATACATATATATATATATATATATATACACACACACACACACACACATACATACACACACATATATACATACATATATAAATATATGTGTGTATATATATATATATATATATATATATATATATATATAGAGAGAGAGAGAGAGAGAGAATCTGAATGCTGTAGAATAAGAGGGAGGGAATCCAGGAACCCACCCTAGTAAACTTTCTTTAAAACCATTTACATAATGACAGTGACCATAGCAAACTATAGCTTATGAAAAGACTATTCTTAACACCTTAAGTTACCATATAATTAACTAAAAGATAAATCAGCTTTCTAACCAACTCTTCATCACCTGCCCCAACTTAAACAAACAGCTACTTCCCAAGGCACTCCAATGAATAGATGTGAATGGAAATTTCCAACCTAAATGTACATTTTCTAGCAGCAAACATTGACAAACCAACCTAACCCCTACCTTCAATGGGATGCCACCACCTGCTGTACGAACAAATATACCGTATGCATTACCAACATAAATATGCTCATGTGGTGGTTTAGCCAATGACCACAGAAGTGAATTCAAGGCCACGCTAGCTACTAGTTTCATTTTCATGTGCTTAGCATGTAGGATTTCACAGGAGTTCACATAGTTGTGTGCAGTTAATTAAATGTGCACCTCCTATTCTTTAGTCAACTGCTGGCCACAGAGAAACAGTCACATTCTATTTAATGAAGGGAGAGTGTTGGGGGCACTGTCCATTATGTCACTCTATGGAATAAATCCTGTATGTGAGGTAGCAGGTACCAGGAAACAGTACTTCTGCATTCCATTGTTTTAATTTTTCACAGCTGACAAACTATCCTTATAAATTATATTTCAAAATTTATTGCACGCAAATAATTTATTCAGTGAGCAAAAGAAAGTACAGTCGTGTACACTTACCATAAATGTAGATGTTAGAGTGTATTCACTGCTGCAGTCATCACACTTGGATTATCTTGCAAGGGGTAGCCCTCAGTCAGCCCGAATACCAGAAGCTTAGTATTTCTGCATCGGTTGCAGTCGCTTCAGGACTGACGTCAGGTCGTCAGTGGTATAAGAACAGGCAGCCGACACCATTACATCAGTTTTTCTTGCCTCATGTCAGGAGCCCCCAACTAGCGAGCCAAGTTATGGTGGAAAAAGACCACCAGTAAAAAGTAAACACCAAACCCACATTGCAGGGTATATGCTTGCTGACTTGGCTTGCAGAATGCATAAGCTCCAGTAATTCTTTATTTTCTGCACAGTCAGGGAAAGTAGATAATTTTTGCTTAATAAGTTCCATAGTATGTTGCTGGTATTTCAGCATGTGGAACTGACAATTTAATACTCTGTTGGCAAGAGTTGCAGAGGTGTATACTTTTTTACCCCATCTGTCTAAAGCTTTGGAATCTGTGTCCAACGGGTGGGATTCTTAGCTGAAGTTGCATTTATTCCTGTAGGTCCTTGGGAGATTACAGAAGTAGGATTTTTTGAAAATAAATTTGTGAGAATCAGGGACTCTGTAGTACCTGCCAGGTTTCCTGGAAGCAGGAGTAAGGTATCAGGAGTTAGACTGGATTCCATAAAGACATCATCCACAACATCCACAAAAAAAGGGATAGCTAAGGGACTGTGCTGTGGTAAATTAAAAATTCCCAAAGTCTCTTTTTGGACTGAGGATAATCCTAGCATTCCCAATGGAAATGCTCTCTCAAAGTATGTAGGGATTCACCAAAAAAAAAAATCCTCTGTAGAGGGGGCAAAAGGAATGGATTCCTCAGCATATGAATCCTCATAGGCAGATAAGGGCATGTCTTCTTAATCAGAAACCTCAGTCATCGGAGGACTCTTGGTCAGATAATGCTGCTGGGGACAAGCTTGTTTTTCTTTTAACAGGGGAAGGCTGGCTTCCCCTAATCAGCATGATGAGATCTTCCGCCATTTTAAGCAACTGTGATTGTTGCAAGGAAGCAGGCACTTGAGTTAGGGTCGTTTATTTAGGCCCAGCTCATACTCCTGGCCTTAGAAACTCAGTAGTTTTAGAAAGAAGTGAAGATGCGAAAGAAGTTATCGGTTTGTGTCGAATATCGGTAGTGCGAAGAACTTCCTCAGAAGCCGGTGCCAGTACAGCAGCTCCAGATCCATCCAAGGTAGACACATACGCAGGTTCCGTAGTCAAAGAGTCGTCTCGTAGCATACCGGACTCTGAACGGGTCTTGGTAGCGGCCTGCGAATCCATCAAAGCGGGCATCAGGGGCTGCAAAAGTGCCTCAATGAGTACCGGTGAACTGGCCACTAGCTTAATGTAAGCGTCGTCGGCAGTTTTGGACCAGTGCAGTCTGTTTCAGTCTTTATCCTTAAATTTTTATGAAAGATCGGTAGTCGGATGACTTAGCAAAGCCATTTTGGAATACAGAGATAGAGCACAAAAGTATTTAGCTACAAAAAGGGCCCAATGACAAATAGTTTGGGAGTTGAACAAAGCACAAAACCAGCAGCAAGGTACGTCATGGTCTGGGCCTAAACAGGTGATGCAGTAAGAATGGAAATCTCGGTGTGGTATTTGCTTTCCACAGGCAAGATAACTGTTAACTTTTTCTGACATTGGTTAATGCAAGAAAAAAGGATCCCCAATGGGGTACTTAGCTTTAGAAGACTTCAACTTAATTTCGGAAACGAAAACTCAGGTAGCGGCCGACCAGCACTCGTGCAAACTGCTTCTGCTTCGGGCTGCTCGGCAAGAAAGACTGATGTAATTACGTCGGCTGCCTGTTTTTATACCACTGACAACCTGACGTCAGTCCTGAAGCGACAGCAACAGACGCAGAAATACTAAGCCTCTGGTATCCGGGCCGACTGAGGGCTACCCCTGGCAGGATAACCCAAGTGTGATGGCTGCAACAGTGAAACACGAAGAACCTCTATCTAAGCACAAAATGCTCACTCAGTATATACATCCCAGTCAGTACAAGTTCTGACGTGGCATAACAGCACCTTTCTCTTATCCACTGGGATAAGAGGAAATTAATGTATGCTGTGAAGTTCTTTAATGTCAAGTAAAGGGTCACATTAACCCAAGGGCGGGTGAATGTAATATTTAATGGGACACTGCACATCACTAGGACTACAGTCATCAACCTTACAGTAAATTATCAAGGGCCTGGAGACTGTTGCACTGTGACAGGTTAAACAAGTTCCTGCTTATTTAAGACCAGAGAACTCAACAGCGAGTAATCTGTCTTCATTTCCTCTAGCAGTAGATTCCATGTTCCACAAAGACTCGTGTAATATGGTATAATACTGTAAATAATATAAAAGGCTTTGCTTACAGTTTCAGCTATTTCCTCTTCCTTGTACTTTTTGGCATTTATTCCCACCAGGTGTAGGAGGCATCTCACAACAAACAATTCCAAAACTGCAATGAATGATAGGTGGCACCCAAAGGCACAGTATACAGTGAAAACTAATGTTTTACTTGCAGGAAGAATAATGACCTTGGATTACTTGCTATGCAAGTGTTCAAACTGTGGTAAAAATTCATTTTTACAATGACAAATTTATGATGCATTTCATTCTACATTTATTTTAGTGAATGTTGAAAACTTAAGCAACCTAAAGGACCATGTTGTTAAGATACATCAGTCAGGAAGAACTAGCATAATTTTCAATTTCTGCATTGTGTTAGGTTTTGTTGCAAAACAATTTTAATACTAGAGCAAACCAATTTAATAATCGACCCCTCAAAGTCAAACATGGAGTACCACTAGTTGTAAGAACCTGACTTGCCAACTATTCTTTTTTCCCCTCCATTTCCATTCAACACAAAACTAGTTATTAAACCACAATTCATTAACACAATGGGCAAAGTGTACTTACAAATTTCTGAAGGACTGAGGTGCTGTACGTCTATGGGACATACATAAATACGGGAAAAACACTGCTGCCTGACACTTACTACAGGAAATGGAGCAAACCAGCACTTAACTACCATTGTATAATAACTAAAAACATGTTTATCATCAAAGAAGCGCAGGAAACTAGGACAAGAGCTTAAACATGCGACTCAGCACCTGTGGAGGATCCACAATTATTTGGGCTCTCCTTTAAAATCGTAACTCGGATGCAATGTCTGAATGGTCAATATTAGAGGAAAAACTGAGGATACAGTCTACCCTCAATGATGTATTTATTGATCTAGAACCAAAATCTCCAACACTGTACACAATAACATGCAGACTGCTGTAACTAGGCCATTAACTTTAAAGGTTTATGCCATGCATACAATGTATCCCTTTTTTAAACATAAAATATGCATCTCTGAGGTAGCATTATTATATTATAGTTATAATCAAAACATAACGGTATGCCAAGCGTATTTTTTTTACAAGACAATAATACTTTTGCCCATATTTAAAAACATTTTAAGTAAACTAAGACGTCAGCCTTAAGACTAATGTATTTTTCTGGTTTATTTTAACAGTATTCTACATCTCGAATATTTAAAAGATATATTCTTGTGACATCTGACCTTTCTTTTTGGACAGTTCTTGCTACACTACAGCTTTATTTGGACACATCTTCAGAAGCCCTTCTAGCTCTAGACTATGGCAGTTCCTGCAGTCTGTTTACTTGAGATAGGAGTGGTTGAGATACTTCCAGATGTACATCTTCCTAGAACTTCAACTTTGATATCTCTGTTTTATAGAAATGCATGTTCTTAATTCCATACAGCTTTACATCTGCCCAACGGACAACACAGGATTTTGATTTGGCTTCTTTATGAACACCTTCAGCTTCTAGCTGTACAGAGCATCACCAATGTGAACATAGTAGACTTGTGCAATTTCTAGCAAAAGAGTATTTCTCTCTCAGTTGTGTTTTTTCAGGTGTCAGTAATGCAGCTGAAATAGGTAATTTACTTCTCAACTTCTGGCTATTAACAGTTGACCACGTGAGAGAGCTCCTGCAATGGACTATTCATACAATCCACAAGTCCAGGAGGACAATTCTCATAGCTTTTCCTACTATTCTTGTTCATTAAAAATTATTCACTGCTTAAACAGTACATTCCATTTTAACATGTCATCACAAATCAAATGCACTAAACATCATCTGTTAGACATTACAGGCCCAACTTCCCACTCTGACACATGTCTTCCAAATTCCTGTCTAGCATATTGAAGGATCACTGCCATATAAAAAGACATCCAGTATAATCTTGTCTCAGATACTTTAATGTACTGACTGTACTTGCATTTGTGCGTATTACCTTTGTTATTTCAGTACCCGCGGTGGTGGTGCTGTGGTAGCATTGTCGCCTCACAGTAAAACGCTGTCCAGTTAGATTCTCAGCTAGAGCGTCTTCTGCTTGGAGACGTGCGTGAATGGGCGTACCTTCGTTGAAGGTTGTGCGTCAGGGATGGTAACTCGGCATATAAAAATCAACTACCAATCATTAGCGGACCGGAGTTCCGCTGTGGAGACCCCTAACCGGGAAAAGCCGAAAGACACAAACAAACCTTTGTCATTTCAGTAAACCTCCATGTATATGACATGTCTTCAATGAACAACAGCTAACCAATGTCGACTAGAAGCGGGATCATACCATTTTATTGACTGCCCCACAGTAAAGTTACCAAGGTAAATAACATTTTCAAATAAAAGCCTTATAATGTACTACAATTCAAGTCCCATATGTTTTTCTGGATAGGTTAGTGGCGCGGTTGCATGGAGTACACAGACTTTTTATTTTATTACATATGCAGAGATGTTGAATGTGCCTGCATCTTCACCAAGACTGTGAGGCAGCAAAGTTAAAAAGAGGGTGAGGGTTACAAAGACATCTACTTGTGGCTTCCCCCTTCAAACAAAATAAGATTTAGTGATTTTACCGTACTTTACATGAAACTGCATCTTGCATGTAAAAATGCATTGAAATCATTTGCATCAATTTAGCTGTCAATTTGTCAAACATCAACCTATCAGCATGAATCCCTTAACACTATGGCCAATCTGGTACTGGGTATGCAAGCATCTCTTCCTTTACTTCGGACTATTTTGGTATGCACTGCACTACTTCATGACATTTCCTTACCAATATGCCATTTACCTGCTGCCCTTTCTTTTTATTTTAGTATTACTAGATGTGACTTGCATATTCTGTCAAATACCTCTTTTCTAACCGAAAACTATTATCCTGTCAGTTTTGAATATTAAGCTCTAGACACAAAATTACTGCGTCCTTGGAAGAAAAATACAGAATACATTTTTCCGCACTAATTATTTTTGCTTAACCCAGCCTTTCCTGTAATGCATTTTAGTAACTGCGAGTGTGTTAACACAAACCTTTTCTAGTCTAGGTCGAATTGATAAACCCTTCAACACTATTTGAACAAAGATACAAGCGCAATACCCTCACAGACATTACACACCACAATGTTATGTTCAGGCCTTAAGCAAACTATGGAAATCTTTGTGAGGATTTGCCTACCACAGGTACACATTCCTTATTTGGACCCAGACGTACAGGAGTCATCACAACCAAAAGGTAAGCCTAACTATGCAAATGCACAAAGGAGGTTAGGCTAGAGATTTGAACTGCATAAGTGGTGGGAAAGAACTGGCAAGTGGGCAGCAAATGTCACAGCTTGCACCAGAATGAGGCATGTGAGCAGCCCCCCACCCCACCCAACAGCACAGGTGACAGAGAAAATCAGCTAAGCCAAATATATCAAAAAGAGGACATCCTGATTCCAAACCCACTGAGAGTGACTCTCTCTGCATAAAATCTACAGTTTCTAACTGAAGTTAATTCTTGGAACCATCAGATCTCCCAGACATGTTACTGAAACACAAGTAAATAATTTTAGTGGAAAATAATTATCTTGGTAACAAACACAAAATCTTTCACAGATCCAATAAAACTTTATTTCTTAAAATGGTTTCTATATTTAATTTTAATTAATTTATATCACTACTTTTTAAAAATATTACTCCTCATAAGCAAAAGTTTCATTCTTCAGATGTTAAGAGGGTCCTTATTCTCTAAGTGGAAAGAACTAAAGAAGCATTAGGCTCTATTTCAAGGCCAATTCTGACCTATGAGCTTAATGTGCTCATTAAACCACTCGGTCACAAAGAACCTTGACCAAAGGCCTGATACAGGCAAGTTTCACAGTTTAAATTTTAACACATCTCACAAATGTGAGCAATACTGACTGGACTAGTAAAAAATCTACTATAAAAAAAGAAGGACAGATCACTGGTATGCTCCCATGAATGAGATCTACAGGTACATCACTTTGAAAGAATCTCTTGCCTCTTTAAAATATTACCTTACAGAGAACTCCATCAGCTCAGAAGGTTAAAGCCCCGATAACAACCCAGGAGACCCAAGTTCAAACAGCAATTCGCACACCTGATGGAGCTGGTATAGGGAATAAGGGAGGAGTGATGAGATACTGCCAACTTGCCTCTCCTCTAGGAGGAAGGAGCAGAGAGCAAGGTGAATGCCCAGGTGCTCATTCCCTCTACAGAAACTCAGGTGGAGACTGGACATCCAGTGGAAGTACTGGTTTAGAGTGGGGGTGGTGAAGTCTTGAGAGGTACATCACCCACAAAAGGAGAGACTGCTATCCACTGCACAAACTCAGTTTGAAGCATACTCTATGGCAGTGGTTCCCAAACTTTTATGATTCTTGGTTCCCTTGCTGAATCCAGGTTATCCCAAGGCGCCCCCGTGGCGCGCATAAAGTGCATATTATAGGGCTTTGTCAAACCATAAAAAAATCTACCTTTGACTGAACTCTTACATTCAACCCAAATAAAATTGCATGTATTTGCACCCTTTCAAACTCTTAGAGATCACCTTCCAAAACTAGTAGTAAGAAAGTCATATCACAAAAAACATCACTACAACTTTTACACAATATAAGTGTAACAGTGACACCCTTCATATCCAACCTAAAACGTTATAATTGGCAAATACTAAAATGTCTGCCCCAGGATGAAACTATCACTCATTCCAATGAAACCTTTCTCAGTGTGCTAAACAAAACAACAAGCACCTATCAGATGCAAAACAGTAAAATTTAACTCTGCGCCATGACTATCAAAAGTCACAAAATAACTCATGTGGCTAAGTCTATAAATACATTTTACTTTAACTACAAGTCAGTTTACATCAGTATTCCCTGAGATGCTTGAAATGTATTAGCCAAATTTGCAGGTGTATCTTAGCATCTTAATGTGCCGAGTGCCACAATGCATTTTTATCCTTCTCTTTCCTCATTTAGTTAAACAATTTTTTTCCTTTAATAAAAAGCTTTCTAAATTATTTATCAAACTATGGGTCAAATGCAATTGGTATAGCCCTCAGTGACAATACTGAAGAAATACTACGAAGTACATCTATAGACTTTAATGAACACATTTCTTGTACATGCATGGTCATACTCCCATTAAAATCTAAGGATGCTCTTCATGGCTTCCCCATGATGATGTCACCAAGGTTAATTTACATTTTGTCCTCAAACATGCTTGTACGTGAAGCACTAATTTCCAAGCTCCCCCCAAAAAAACAACCTGTGACCAAAGCATTCGGCAATGAGAAAAAAAGGAGACTCAGCACTTGTGTACCATGCTGGAAACACAAGAAAAATAATATGATCAATACATTTTAAAGCTGTTCTTCATGAATATAATGATCACAAAGGGTAGTGGTTAGTCACAAAAACACAAATTTTGAAGATTAATATGCCTTAACAGCAAAGAAGAGCGAAAAATGTTGAATTAACAAAACAGCACAATTTCAATACTTTAGCAAATTACTGAGTTGGTGTGCCCGCAAGAAAGACCCACATCTATAACAACATCCTGAAATGGAATAAAGTGACACACAGAGCCAATTTAATTTCTAAAGGACTTTCAAATCATGCTGACAAGGCATACATGATAAACTTTGCAGTTGGCTTCCTATATGTTAAGAAAAAAATGAATTTTAAATGAAACAAATTAAAAAAATATACACACACATATATATATATATATATATATATATATATATATATATATATATATAATAACTCTGGCAAATGTAATAATTTTGATAACTAGGTGAGACCAGTAAGTAAGGGGGAGTTCCCAAAGACACGCTACAAGTAGATTGCAGTGCCATGTACAACAAAAGTCTAAAAATATTTACAAATATTCTTAACAGTGCATCATTCCTCATTACACAGCATCGCTTGGAAAGGAACTCCAACATATGAAATGTTACTTAATTAGAAATGGCATTTAAGATTCTCACTTGAAAATCTGAACAGAAAATGAACAAATTATATCCAAGTTGAAAAGCATTAATGCCTCTCTTGAACTGCTATAGCAAATGTTGGTGTGTTTTGTACATTAACTTAGTTAACCAAACTACATAGTGTATATGATTAGTACAATAAAAGCAAGCTGCATGTGCAGTGGCATTATGTGAATAAGTTTTGTGTGTGTGTGTGTATATATATATATATATATATATATATATATATATATATATATATATATATATCTATATATATATCTATATATAGACACACACATACACACACACTTCTCTTAAAGTTTCCTTACTTGCACGGAGTCTTCATTCTTTCTGGCCATTCCCACCCCAGGTCCGAATCTTGTCCCCCAAACATAATCCATTTGTTGCCCTTCCCACTCGCATTTGAGCAGCCATGCCCAGCCGGAAATGCGTGAGCTCCTTGCTCAATTCCGACAGGCTGGTAGCCCTGATGGAGCTGACGTCATCGCGCACATGATGACATCAGCTGAAACACTGCGAAAATTTAAAAAAAAACAAAAGAAAAAAAATCATAAACGAAGGGTATTAGTTTGCAGCACCCCTGTGAGGAAGCCGTGGCTCCCCAGGGCGCTGCGGCACACACTTTGGGAACCTCTGCTCTAAGGGGTTAGGGCCTTAAAGCACAAAGTCTCCTGGCCTTGGCAGGTGATGGTGCCCTGCTTTCTTCTGCTCAGATTTCATCTCTAAGAGGCATAAATTGGCTGTTTGGGACAGAGGCGAGATGATCTTGATGGCCACTGAGCTAGGGTGGAAAAACAACACTGAAAAAATTACCTTCAGATTGTGCATTCCAAACAGAGACTTAGTCGTGAGTGTAATACCCAAAAGTTTAAACACCTTCTCAGCACTGGTTAACTGGAAATGACAGCAGTGCACACCTAGGAATACAAGCAGGATACAATCACCAACTCAAAAATTAACTACTACTCCGAGGCAGATAATTTTCCTCCATTGCATTAGCTGTCATACATGGGAAAGTAGTTTCATTAGTCTTCAAGAGAAAACCACACATCAGACAAAAAATTCTTTCACCACATTTAATACAGAAAGTAAGAAACAGCAAGTAAAACAAAACTCAAGTTTCATAGCTTAAATTCTGAAGCATTCTAAAGCATCTCACAAATGTAAGAAAGAAATGATTAGAGTGGTAAGAAATCTACCATTAAAAAATTACTTCAGCCAGGTTAGATTTTCCCTGTTCTTTCCATGAAAATACAAAACATGCCTTTGTTGCCGCCTTCTTTTCTAGAATGCATAACAACCTCTTCAGCCTTGCCTCCAGTTGCCAAACTGTATTAAGGCAATGAACTTTTTAAATTAAACTTGCAATGTAAAACCTACCCACATCGATGTCAGAAAAGCAGCAAAGGTATTACAAATGTCTAAGCTTTTATTTTTTTTTTAATCAGAGGTGCTGGCACATTTAGTCCCTTATACCGATGCCTACGTCTATTAACTTTAAACTGCTGCTCCCTCCAACAATCAGTCTGCTGTCATTACAGGTGCATCCATTTTGTAATGCAAAACCTGAAATTAAATGTAGTACTTGCACGGCACACAAACTTATTCCTAATGTTGTACAATCTTGGAGAAGGTATACATAATTAGTAAGGGGTGCGAAAAACAGTTTG
Source organism: Protopterus annectens (assembly GCF_019279795.1). NCBI lineage: Eukaryota > Metazoa > Chordata > Ceratodontiformes > Protopteridae > Protopterus > Protopterus annectens. Next base: position 401,223,904 of record NC_056739.1, on the reverse strand, counting down.
TTTACTTTGCGATTTGATCTTTGTTTTTTTGTTCATTCGTATGTGTGTGTGTGTAAACATATACACACTGTTTAAATTCATATACACACATATATATATATATATATATATATATATATATATATATATATACACACACACATATAAATATGTATATATATATATATATATATATATATATATATATATATATATATATATATATATATATATATATATATATATAGAGAGAGAGAGAGAGAGAGAGAAATATATATTTCTATATACACACACCATCCAAAAGAAATCTGGATGAGGGATTCGTACTGCAGGTCATCCTGAAAGCATCAGGATGTTAAGGTCGATTTTCAACAATTAACACTTCTACAATGCAATCTTGCATAAACATGGCCATTGACAAGTGAGGCCCTTTAAAAGGATCCTTTACACTGACAAGTTATGCAGTTCTGTGAGTAATGCACTATTCTGTGCATCTCTGCAAAACAGTTACGATACCTTTTGAAATAAAGGCCCAAAATCAAACCTGACAATGAGAGAGGAAAACCTAAACGTTTTCTAGACTTTTGTTTGAAATAATACTGCCAACTTAAAAAAAAGCTGCTCTGCATTCAGGCTTTTAATTACACTACCTCCATGTTCTTCTGTCTTTAAATGGACATCATCTGCACGCAGTGAATCCAACACATACCACAAATGTGACTTTTTCATGTTCCTTGAGTTTCACACTGACAAATAAGGAGAATGGCACAGCAGGCCATAAACACTTCACTTTGTTTACCATGGCTCAGAAGAACTGACCGACCAAACTATAACCCCTTACGATGATATCACCACCCAATTATTTTCACTTTTTTTTTTGGGGTGGGGAACGGAAGGTCCATACATCCCAACCCCCATCAAGCAAGAATACAAGCAACATAGAAATGCTGTAAATTAAAAGCATTCCTCTTCTGTCGCGCATTCCTTTCACTAACTTGGACTTAAATCATTTGCTGTACGTAAAAGTTGTTCTGAAATATCGCAGCAACATTATACACAGACAGTTGTATTAATCCCAAGTACGACAGCACATCCAAAACAACCTACGCAAACAATTCTTGACTGAAACCCAATAAACCAGAGGCCCTATTTCAGTAGCTTAATTGGTTTAGTTCATACCATTTCATATTTTAACCAGCAACTAGAACACAGAATGAAAGAACTGAACCATTTTTTAATGTTGCTTTAAACTACTGCTATTCCATACTGAACAAAACTGGAAAAAAAACATTACCACCACTATTGTAAATAAAACAAAAAACAAATGTTCACTGTTCATAAATTTGCAGCTGCAAAATATTAATTATAACTAAATTAACAAAAAAATGGCGTGTGTTTATAGGATAGTAATTTGTTGCATGTCTTACAAACTAATTCTGGAGAAATTCCATAATGTTTTGAGGGCAAAAAGCCACTGATTTTACTGTAAATGTATCATGTGAACATGGTTTAGTAAACCAGTGGTTGGCTGCTCTTGCATACATACCTTCTGGACATGACTCTGGCACAAAAACTGGATGCATATGAACAAGCATACAGTAAACTAAATATTAGCTGGGGTACAGCACATAGATCCTTTTCTGGCTCACCCCATGAGCAAATTTTGGTTAAGTGACTTAATCAGGGTCACACTCAAACAAATGGAAGCTGTGGGAATCAAACACACAATTGCTGCATTGTGTAGGTATACAAACCAGACAAACTCCTGCAACAACTGCATTCTAACAGAGTAAGAATGGTCACCATTCCAGGGAATATAGTCAACCGGCAAGTTTTGTGTACGAGGTAGAAGGGTGCTGGGTAGTGGATCTGTAGGGCAAGAATGTTTGAGAGGAGAATGGTGCTGGGTAGTGGATCTGCAGGGCAAGAATATTTGTCAGCAGACAACAGGCTGCTTTTGCGGGTCTGGGAAGGGTACAACATTTACTACTACACACACACACACACACACACACACACACACACACACACACACACACACACACACAAACACACACACAAACACACACACAACACACACAAAGACACACACAAACACACACACAAACACACACACACACACACACACAAACACACACAAACACATCAAATAGATTCCTTCAAGGCCACTGCATCAGATATAATCTACTTATATAAACCTCCAGCCAAAACATGTCCATATTATCCATCAAATATGAAAAGTAGCGGGGAACCCTAGACTACAATGGAACTCGAAGCTGGACTACTGCTCAGTTAAAACAGGAAGGAGAAAAAAAAAAACTACCTCAGTGACAGTCTTGATGAGCTTCGGCTGAGAAAGCCAAAACAATGGCACACTCAGAAACAAGGCAGCATACTACCAGGATAAACTAAGGTGCTGACAAGTCCTAAAAATGCAAATAGAAAAGAAATTAACATAGTAAGATGTATGTACTCACCATAACGTTCCATGTTTTTTGTCCATAATCCCGCCTTCATTCTTGACGGGTTCGGAACAGAGCATCTGTTCCAACTCGGCCTAATACTAAAGCTCGAGAACTTTCACTGGCTCGTGGCTATACCCTGTCCCATGACACCTGGTGACACAGTTCCCCAGATATTGTTCGCAAACACTAAATCATTAGAAATTATCTAACCAGAAAAGAAAAAGGGTAATGAAAAAATTCCTTAGCTCATGTCTCATGAGACAAGAAGGGAATCTAAGAACTTTATGACCAATTCCAGAAATTCCTCTCGATCCTCCAGGTAGGGGGGAAAGAGGGTAGGATGCAAGAATGAAGGCGAGATTATAGACAACAAACATGGAACGTTATGGTGAGTACATAACGTCTTTATGTTATGTTGTCCTATCTCACCTTCATTCTTGATGGTTGGGAAAGCGTCCCCAGCACCTTTTTTCTCGGGTTGCTCAAGGAAATAAACTCTTCAGAACAGTGTAACCAAAGGAAGCCCTGTTCTGGGAGGCCACATCTGCTTTGTAATGAGTAATGAAGATATGAAGATTGACCCATGTGGCTGCTGCACAAACTGAATCCAAAGGTAGTCTGGGTTGGAAAGCGGTGGAAGTAGACATAGTTCTAGTCGAATGGCCTTGAATTTTACCTGGCAGTTGCTTATGCTGAGAGCTATATGCATAAGTAATGGTGTCTGAAAGCCATTTAAGTGACTCTTGAAACTGGCGCCCCTTTTCTAGTCTCTGAGAATGAGACAAATAAATGGTCAGATTTTCCAAACTCTTTTGTCCTATGTAAATAGAAACGTAACTGCTTATGGACATCCAATTGGTGAAGTTTATATTCTGCCTTGTTGCCATAGCTGGGAAAAAGACAGGTAGGTGAAAGGATCGATTCAAGTTGGACTCGGAACATACTTTCGGCAGAAAGAAAGGATTTGTTCTAAGAGAGCCTCTGTCTTAATGGAAAATTAAATAAGGAGGATGAACAGACAGAGCTTGTAGTTCTGAAATCCTCCTAGCTGAAGTAATGGCTGTCAAAAAGATGGTCTTCCACGTAAGGAACTTTAGTGAGCAAGAGGAAGCTGGTTCGAATGGAGGGAGAATTAAAGTAGTCAGTACCAAATTTAGATCCCAGGGAGGTTGTGGTTCTCTTGTAGGAATGTACTCCTCAGAAAAGCTTTGCATAATCTGAGAGACACTATTTTCGATCCCATGTCTCCTATGTGGTAATTCGACATGGCAGTTAATTGTACTCGTATAGTAGCTGCACCTTGGTTGAAAATCTCTGCTAAAAAAAAATCTAGAATTGTGGTCACAGGGTCTGTGAATGTGTCTATGCGATACTTGGAAGCCCAACAAGAAAGCCTTTTCCATTTGTTAGCATACAGTTTTCTAGTAACAGTCTTATGAGAATAAAGTAGAATGTGTCGCACTACCGGGGATATATTCAGAAGACTGGTTAAGATGGGAATTGGAGCAACCAAGCGGTCAGCTTGAGGGGTTTGGATGGAGCGTTCCCGACTGATAGGTCTGAAGATCTGGCACCAGGACCTGAATCCAAGGCTCCTCCTGGAAATGGGGCCAAAGGAAAGTGAACCAGATTTGACAAGGCCAGTACAGAGCGATGAGAATTAGCTTGCAACTCAACAGTTTGGCTTTCTGTAGAACTTTGGGTATTAATGGAAACGAGGGAAAGGCATAAGTCCTGGGGGCCAATCGCGAACAAGTGCATCTTTTGGTGACTCCCCCAGAGGGGGGGGGGATTAGGGCAAGGTAACTGCTGCATTTGGAGTTTATGGACATTGCAAAGAGGTCACAGCAAGGCTGGCCAAACTTGTGAAAAATTCAGTTAGCAACTTCCTGTTTCAGAGACCACTCATGAGGCATAAGAATTGCCCAGTTAATCTGTCCGCTATCACGTTGGATTTCACCAGGATGTGCCTTGCAGTTAGAAAACGTTGAGAAGAAATTGCCCATTGCCATACTCTTTGAGCCTCTCGACACAGAGGGTAGGATCTGGTTCAGCCTTGTTTGTTGATGTACCACACCACGGACATATTGTCAGTCTGTACCGCAATCGTACCTGTAGGAAGAGAGCTCTGGAATGCTTGCAACGCCAGAAGCACCGCTCTCATCTCTAGTACATTGATGTGCAAGTGGTATTCGTGTTCCTGCCAAGTCCCTTAGAAGTCTGTCCCAGATAATGCCCCCCCACCCTATATGGGAAGCGTCCGTGGTCACTGCAGCTACTGGACAGTCTGCCTATCATTATCTGCGTGGACTGAAGCCATTATTGTAGGTCCTTCTTCCAGGTGTCCATAATGAGGAGCTTGTGTGACATGGGTAACTCCTGCAGGGACCACTGAGCAGAGTAGCCACTGTAATACCCTCATGTGTACAGGCACCAGTGGAAAGTGCAGCTGTATACACTTACCATAAATGTAGATGTTCGAATGTATTCACTGTTGCAGTCATCACCTGTGGGTTATCCCTGCTGTGGTAGCCCTCGGTCGGTCCAAATACCAGAGTCAATGTTTTTGTGCGCCAGCTGCTGTTGCCTGTAGTCTAACGTCAGTGCTATAAAGCAAGGCAGCCAACATTATTACATCAGTTTTTCTTGCCCTAACCCGTCAGAAGCACAAGGAAAAAGAGAGAAATGGTCCTGGTGGCTAAAAGCCACCTTGGGAAGCTTGTGTCCACCTTGGGGAAGATGTTGCATGGGGATGGAGGGAGAGAAACCAAGACTGCAACAGTGAATACACTCAAACATCTACAGTTATGGTAAGTGTACACAACTGTACTGTGTTCTTTATGCTTCACTGTTGCAGTCATCACCTGTGGGAGGATTCCCAAAGCTGAGGAAATGGGTGGAAGGATAGGTCAAGTCCTAGGTATGGAACAGGAGGCCCTACAGAACTGCAGAGGCAAACCCTGCCCTAGACTTGGAAAAGAGAAGTAGGTGGTAATGCTTTGTAAAGGTATGGACAGAGGTCCAGGTGGCCACTTCCAAGATGTCCCTGGTAAGTACTCCTCTGAGGAAGGAAGTGGAGGTTGCCCTAGTAGAGTGGGGTGGGTACGGACAGAGTTAGGGATGGGTTTCCCATGTAGTCCGTAGCAAAAATGGATGCAGTGTGAAATCCATTTGGAAATGGTTTGTTTGGAGATGGGCTTACCCTTGCCCCTGAGGCAAAACTTACAAGAAGCTGGTCTGTTTTTCTGAATGGCTTAGTACAGCCCAGATAGTATCCGAGTTGTCTGTGCACGTCTAGTGAGTGTAGAACTCTTTCCCCCTTGTTTTGAGGGTTGGGAAAGAAGGTGGTAAGGTCTATGGCCTGGTTAAGTGTCACATCAGATACCACCTTGGGCATAAAGGAGGGGTTAGTCCTCAGGGAGAATCTGTCTGCGTGGAAAATTATGATGGGCTCGACAGCCATGAGAGCTTGAAGTTCTGAGACCTTTCCGGGGGAGGTAATAGCTAGTAGGAAGGCAATCTTCCAAGACAGGCATTTCAATTCTGTTAAAGCAGCAGGTTCGAAAGGGGGGTAAGGTTAGTTTTTCTAACACATAACTCAGGTCCCAGGGTGGCGTCAGAGGCCTGATATTAGAAGCCCCTCTAAGGAATTGCTTAATCAAAGGACATGAGAAGAGGGGTGGGTCTGAATCATAATGGGAAGAGATGGCCTAGGCATGGATTTTAACAAACGAGAAACAGAGGTCACTATTGAACAGTTCTGCTAGGTAATCCAGGATGAGAGGGATGGAAGATTGGGAGGTACTGCCCTCTTTTGATTGTTTCCAGCAGCAGAATCTTTTCCATTCTCCTGCACATGATTTTCTTGTGCAGGGCCTTCTAGCCTCTGTGATGATGCCCAGGACCTGCCTGCTTAACAGGGACTCCATGTTAGTTTGTAGTGTGCAAGCCATGCTGAAAGCTTGAGTAGGTCTGAGTGCAATACTTTCCAACTCTCCTGGATCAAGAGGTCTGACATCAGGGGAAGCAGCTTTGGGAGCTGTAGGGTCAGACTGCGTAATAAGGGGTACCAATGCTGCCTGGGCCAATCTGGAGCAATGAGGATGGCCGTTGGTCTCTCCTCTCTTATTTTGATCAGAACCTTGGGAATATGGGGCAGAGGGTATGTGTACACAAAGGAGGTGGTCCAGGGGAAGGTCAAGGCATCCACCTTCCATGCTAGGAGATGGTATTCCCTGGTACAGAACATGTGTAGCTGATGGTTGAGGTGCGAGGCAAAGAGGTCAACTTCTGGGGTCCCAAAATCTTGGGTGATTTGTAGAAAGATTTCTCTGCGGAGCGGTCATTCGTGGGGGTCCAGTAAGTTTCTGCTTAGGTGGTCTGCCACTGTGTTGTTGATCCCTGGTAAGTTTTGGGCAATTAGGTGTAGCCCCATGCTCTTGGCTGTAAGCCAGAGACTCATGGCTAAGCTGCACAGGGGGTAAGATTGGGTGGCCCCTGTTTGCTGATGTACATTACTGTGGTGTTGTCTGTTTTTATAAGGAGGACCCCTGGCCGGAGATGGGGTTGGAAGGAAGTCGGAGCTTTTTGCACTGATCATTTCTTTCTGGTTGATGTGCAAGTGAAGTTGCTGAGCATTCCAAAGGATTTGGGTACACCTGCCCGTGAGGCGAGCGCTCCAAGCAATGTCTGAGGCATCGGTGGTGATGGCCTGGCCAGAAGGGCAGAGGATGAAGGGAAGACACTTGTTCATGGCACAGGCCTCTGCCCACCAGAGAAATTTGGCCCTTATACAAAGGATCAGAGGGAGAGTGGTCTCTAGGGAGTGAGTGCTGACACCAAAGGTTCTTTTAAGTACCACTGAAGTTTTCTCATGTGAAGCCTGGTGAGAGGGATGAGAAGGATGCAAGATGCCATGTATCCCAGGCCTTACAGGAACTTCATCGCAAGGAGGTGACTTCTGGAAGCCAGCTGGGTGAAGTAGAGGCACAGGAAGCTCTGCTTTTCTGGGGATAGGAAGGCCACTTGGGTTGCTGTGTCTAGCACAACTCCCATGAAAACAATTTTTCTGGTAGGGTTTTGCTTTGATTTTTTTTTTCTCATTGATTGTGAACCCTAGGGAAGTTAGGAGTGATTTGAAATAAAGAAGGTCCTGGAGCAACTTTTCTTTGCACTCTGCCTTAATGAGACAGTCATCCAGGTAAGGGTAAATCTGTATATTTCTCTGTCTGCAGAATGCTATATCCAGGGCAAAGCATTTGGTGAATACTCTGGGAGCAGTAGATAAGCCAAGGGTCAGTGCAGAGAATTGAAAGTGTTGATAACCTGCTTTGAAGCGCAGGAATTTTCTGCAAGATTCCCTGATGGGGATGTGGAGGTATGCATCTTTTAGATCTAGTGTCACAAGCCAGGCATTTTGTGTGAGCATAGGTAGGAGCTGCTGCAAGGTTAGCATTTTGAATCTGGGGACCACCAAGGAGGTTCAGTTTGTTCAGTTTGGAGAGATTCAGGATGGGGCACCAAGTGCCCTCTTTTCCTGGAGCAAGGAATAGTCTGGAGCAAAAATATTTCCCCATTTGATCTGGAGGGACAGGTTGTACTACTCCCCCCGGGATATTAGAGTTTGGACTTGTTTCAATGCCTCTGCCCACTGGCTTGGAGGGAGGTCTCAGGGGAGTCTAAATGTTTCCGCTTACAAGTCCTCTTCAGAGGGATACTCTGGGGAAGGTTCAGAAGACAGTAGATCATCCATTTGAGCGTCCTGGGGCACTGGCTCTCTATGCTTGGGCTGGAGGGACGGTACAGAGGGTTGACACTGGTCCTTTTGGGGGAAGAGTAGCTGAAGCAGAGGGTAGAGCAGTCTGGGGGGAAAGCAAGCTCATCACCTTGAAGGCACCGTGATCCTGGCCCAAGAGAGCCTCCAACTCCAAGGAGCCAGGAGACCTCCCCCATGCCAAGGAGGATGGCTCAGAGACTGATGTGGGATAGGAATAAATGAGGCCTATGACGACAGCTCACACAACAATGCTACAACCACTGGAAAAACACTGATATTGTGTAGCATTGATTAAAAGTGAAGTGAAGGTCATCCAGCTGTGTTCTGCATTTTTTGTGCACAAAAAAAAACGAAACCCTAAACTACCAAAAAACTGCTCTACACTAACTAGAGAAGTTAAAAGCTATTACGCTAAAAAGATAGCAGAAAAATATATCCAAAAAGGTAAATAAAATAAAGACTTTGCTGGTTCGGGATTGCTTTTCGCTGGCTCAGGCTAAGTGGCAAACGAGATCTGGGGAACTGTTGCCAGACATCATGGGATAGGGTATAGCCTCGAGCCAGTGAAAGCTCTTGAGCTTTAGTATTAGGCCGAGTCGGAACAGATGCTCTATTCCGAACCAACCATCAAGAATGAAGGCGAGATAGGACAACATAACATCTAGTATTAGCTTACCACAGCTATCTCCTAATGCTCTTCCAATTTAATTTACTACCCATCCTATTCTACCTTCATCCTACACTATAGAACTATTCAAGCCCGTACCCATCACCCTAAAGTAATCCTTCAGTAGAAAATCAGACATACACGACAGTTCTGGAAATGATACCACCCACCCTTGGCTCAAAAACTGTTAACAAATTGTCATTATAAACGGTTAACCTCAGTTTCATCAATCACTTCAACTACTAAAAGTAGCCACCATCATTCTAAAACTTAAAACACTCCCACTTCTGACTTTAGACCTATTTATTGTTTTACTACCAAATATTGATAAACATTTTAAAATAACTATTCATTGACAAACCAGATAAAAACTTCCTTCAACTCGCCAGCACATCTTCAGTAAAGACTAAATCATGCTTGCAGTCCTGGTCTCACTTAACAATTCCATTCTTTCTTCTGCTAACCACGGTTGCCTAACCAAAGCCGTTTTTTATTGATTCAACCAAGTCATCTGACACATAGTTAAACCCTCACATCATTCAGCTCTGGCACATCTATCATCTCATGGTTAAAAAGATTTTTTTAACTAATAATCAGTCAAAACTACAGAAGGAAATGCCCTTTTTATTCAATTTTGATAAGTTTTGAAGGTCCTTAAGATTTCATCCTTGGACCCCTCAATCTCTTATAAGTTCTACATTAGGTCTACAGTTAAATTCCTCCTTAATGCCTATACTCCTGACCTTAAATCTGGAAGGTAAAGAGAAGTATTTGTGCAGGACAAAAGTAGGAAGAACCAAATGGAAGAGAGAAGTATAATGAAGTGGTTAAACACTACTTTGGAAAGAACAGTACTTACAGCGAGTGCAATATGAAAAAAGGGAAATGGAAAACTAAGAAGAGAAATACCACAGATCAAAGGGATACTAAGAATCAACTATTTCTAACATACATTAAGCAAATGATGCAATAAAACCAGGGATGGAGAAAGCAGTGGATAAACTGTATTCAGGGAATGGAAGCCAGTACACTTTCGTCTTTCCCAAGCCTTTTTTTTTTCCCATTCCGAACAGGACTAAATTTGTTTTAGGCCAGGTGGAAAAGATTCCTTTAGTTTTCATGGCAACGTTGAGAGAAGATGTGGTTTGGGATGCACAATTTTATCCATGGAGTATGAAGTGAGGGTTTTGGGGGAACTGATCTAAGTTGATTACTGGGTGAAGACAAACTATTAGGAAAAGGAAAGACCGTTTAAACAGGTCGAGAAACTATGAAGCCCAACAACAGATGGAATCTTTGATTTAAAGGTAGCCATTTTGCTTTGGCTACAAGTCAGTGCTGTTCTTTTTTTTCGGGAGGGGGGAGGGCTAATAAACCTGCAAATGCAGTAGCCAAATACTTGTAAGAATGTTATGAACCTAATCATTTCCACAGCATCAATGAGGAAGAGTGCATACTACACATGTGCTTGGAGGATCCTATTACCAGCTATACATCTGCTTTCTTTAGACAGAAAATGATGCATCATTGCAGACTATAACACCACTGTAAATTGTGGCCCTTGTTAAGAGTAACAGGATACCGAAAAACAAAATGCTAGTAAACCAAGCATCAGCATGCCTGAAGTGGTTTGTAGTCTCTAGTTTATTGTGGCTATTCCTATGTGGTAGCTGGTGGGCAGCACTGCAAGATGCTGACAGGTTTTGAATGTCATATTTTGTGTGTCTCTGTGTGTATATATAATAAATACAGAAAGGTCTTTTTCTAGCTCTTTTTCAATGTAGTTGGAAAAGAACATGATCTATAGACAACCTTATCTACTTATGCGGTCAGTCGCACGAGGTTGGAAATTCATTAATAAACACAAAGAAAACATATGGAGATTTGATGCTTGCATGCCTTATATTTTTTAGGAGAAGAGCAGTGTGTGACAGATGTGTTCCTAGCTTTACCGACAGCTTCTTGATAGATGATCTTTAAACCAGTCAATGGCTGTGAGGTTTATTCCTAAAGCACAAGAGGAATTTAAATAATAATCAATAATCAGCCATATTAAAATCTTTTGCAAAGTTGAAGACTACAACTTCCACTTTAAGGTCAGCCTTCAAAATTATGCCATCAGTAAGGTACGTAGTGTTATTATACTTCCTTGTGCCTATCCAAAAGCCACAATGGCAGGGGTGAAGCATGCTGTGCATGATGGGTGTAGTATAAGAATTTTTGAGAGGGTTGGGAGATGTCAGTTTTTCCAGCATGAAATTAAGATCCCAAGCAGGTATTGGTTGTCTTCTTGGAGGCCTTAAATTCTTAGCCCCTCTGAGGAACTGCCTTAGGAGAGGGTGAGAGAATAAAGGTGGATCAGTGTTGTATTCTGCAGAAATGGCTGATGCATGGATTTTGATGGAGGACAAAGAAAGTCCACTGCTTAGCAGTTCAGCCAAATATTGTAGTATTTGAGGTAAATTCAGTTTTCCAGGATCCTGGCCCTTTTTCTCATTCCAGACACAAAAACGTTTCCATTTTGCGGAGTAAGCTTTTCTAGTTGATGGCCTTCTGGCCTCCAAAATGACATCCTGCACCTCCTTGGAGAGTAGGGCCTGTTGTGATGCTAAGGAATCTTCCATGCGGCTAGATTGAGTGTTTTTAGCGGGCTGTGAAGAGTTTTGAAACTGTGCTGAGTCAGAAGACACATTAGAGGCAGGGTCCATGGTGGGGAATGAGTCAGGCTCCTCAGGAGTGGGTACCAGTGTTGCCTTGGCCAGTCCGGAGCAATGAGGATCATCTTTGGTCTGTCTGCTTTGGTCTTTAATAGAACTTTGGGCAGCAGAGGTAGAGCAGGGAAGGCATAAACTGTAATTGATGTCCAACTGAAGGAAAGAGCGTCCACTCTCCAGGCCTTTGGATGGAAGATCCTTGAGCAGAATTTTGACAATTGATGATTCTTGTGGGAGGCAAAGAGATCTATGTCTGGCCTTCCCCATTCTTGTATTATTTCTGTAAAAACTTTTGGATGCAATTTCCATTCGTGTGGATCTGTCCTATTCCTGCTTAGGTTGTCTGCCAGCGTGTTTTCCTTGCCTGGCAAGTACTGTGCTTGTAGTTCCATCTGTAAGTCCATGACCATGTTCCAAAGTGACATGGCCATTCTGCATAGGGGATAAGAATGTGTTCCTCCCTGTTTATGTACCACATAACTGTGGTGTTGTCCGTTCTTATCAATAGTTGACCTGGTTGTAGAAGGTCCTTGAAAGCTATGATAGCATTTATTACTGCTAGCATTTCTTTTTGATTGATGTGAAGGTGCTTTTCTTTTTGGGACCATTTTGGGACCATTTGCCCTGAATGCACCGGTCTGTCATGTGCGCCCCCCAGACGTAGTCCGAGGAGTCTGTTGTGATGACTTGATTTGCTTGAGGCTTGCTGAATGGAAGACCTGTGTTTGTTTGACATGCTTGAGCCCACCACAGAAATTCCTTTTGCAGACATGGAATTAGTGGTATTATTGTTTCCAAACTGTGGCTGTGTTGAGACCATATGTTTTTTCAGGTACCATTGTAGTTTTCTCATATGCAGCTTTGCACATGGAATTAGTAAGATGCAAGATGCCATGAATCCCAGAGCCTGCTGGATTTTCCTTGCAGTCAGCCTGGTGCAATTTGCCAGTGTTCTGAAGTATTGAATTAGTTGGCCCTGCTTCTCTGGCGTGAGGTAGGCCATCTGGGTGTTTGTGTCCAAAATGGCACCCAGGAAAATTATCTTCCGAGAAGGTATTAGCCTTGATTTCTCTTTGTTGACTGTATCCCAGAGAGTTTAATAACATAATTACATAAGCCAGATGTTTCAGAAGAATGTGCTTGCTGTCCGCTTGGATCAGGCAGTCGTCCAAATAAGGGTATATTTGTATCCCTTGAAGTCTGCAGTAGGCAATTACTGATGCCAGGCATTTCGTGAATACTCTGGGCGCAGTAGATAAGCCAAAGCGCAATGCAGAGAATTGATAATGGGTTGAACCTGCAAGAAATCTGAGGTACCTTCTGCAATTTTGTCTGATTGGGACATGCAGATATGCCTCCTTGAGGTCCAATGTTACCAGCCAAGACTCCATGCCCAGCATGGGAAGAAGTTGCTGTAGAGTGAGCATCTTGAATTTTGGTACGAGTAGAAATGTGTTTAGGATGGATAGATCCAAAATAGGTCTCCAATCTTTTCCCTTCCTTGGTACCAGAAATAGCCTGGAATAAAAACCTTGACCTTGTTCGTGTGTAGGTACCTCTTGAATAGCTTTCATATTTATGAGATCTGAAATTTGCCTTTGTGCCTCTGCCCTTTGCTTGTGTGGCAGGTTTGGCATGCCTCTCATTTTTGGAAGGGTGTGAAAATGGAATCTGTAGCCTCTGTTTATAATGTCCAGGATACATTTGTCCTTTGTGACAACATGCCAATTTTTTGAAAATAATGCCAGCTTTCCTCCTAAGGGGGCTGCCATTTGAGTCCTGGTTGGCATGCAAAGGGAAAGTCATTGGGTTTGCTTTCTGAAAGATTGCGAGTTGCCCTCACCACCTCTTTGTGTAGGAGCTTGCCATTGTCTGCCTCTATACGATCCTTGTGATTGTCCTCTGCCCCTCGGGTGCCTGTATCTGCCTCTTTGGCGTCTGTCTGTGGCAGGAAAGGACCAGTTTTTGGAAGGCCAATTTCTACTAAAACGTGGGGGTTGAACCTGCAGAAATTCTTTCACAGTTTGCATTTATTTAGCCTTTTCCTCCATTTTCCATAATACTTCCTCAGCATTAGCACCAAATAGTACATCCTTTTGAAGAGGGGCGTCTAGTAATTTAGCTTTGACATGATCAGGCAAGGCTTGTTCCTTGAGCCAGGCATGCCTACGTATGACTGAGCCTGTAACAGCAGCTCTACATGAGGCCTCTAGAGCATCAAAACTACATTGTAAGGTATGCTTACCCACTTGTTCTGCACTATGCATCAAATCCTGCAACTCCTTCAAGTCTGGTTGTTCAGGATGTGACATTTTACTTTTCAATTGTGATAACAAAAACTGTTGGTATTTTAGCATATGAAACTGACAGTTTAAGGCCCTCATGGATAAGGTAGCAGAGGTATATACCTTTTTTCCCCACCTTTCTAAGGATCTGGAATCTCTCTCGGAAGGCAATGGATTTTTGGCAATGGAGGCCTCAACTCCCTTGGGCCCCTGTGAGATGGTTTCTAGGTCAGCAGCATGGCTTTTGTATAGAAATTGGTGAGAGTCAGAAACCCTGTAGTACCTGTCAGGCTTAACTGGAGCTGGAGGTAGAGAGCCCGGGTTAAGGCAGGCCTCCGAGTAAACCATCTAGGATGCCCAAGACAGGAGGTATAGCCAGAGGCCTGTGCTGGGGTAACAAAAGAAATTCCCTGCGCCTTTTCTTGGAATCTGAATAATCCTGGCCTTCCCAGTGGAAGTGTTCCCTTAAGGTATGCAAAGTTTCCCCAAATGAGTAATCCTCAGGGGGGGATACAGAAGGAATAGACTCCTCCGCATCAGAGTCTTCAAAAGGGGAGTAAGACTGTTCCTGATCAGAGTGTTCTGAAATAATGGAGCCCTGATCAGAGGAGGGGGAATCTTCCTCCACTCTGGGCCTTTTGTCCGGAGGGGGCTGAGAACCTCTGATTACAGTAATTAAATCCTCAGCCATTTTAAGCATCTGTTTCTTAGGCATGGGGCCTGGAGATGGGCCCTGTGTAGCTGGTCTCTTAGAGTGCATGGTTGCTTTAGACTTGGTGAAAGCCTTGATGGAGAAAGAAGAGGAAGGTCTGAAGACACCTTGAGTGGAGGTGGACCTGTCCACATTCTGTTTCAACGCCAAGAGTGGCTTCGGTATCTGTAATCGGGGTGTGGGCAGAGGAGCCTGCGACCTCAGGCACAGGAGACACCGCCAAAGATGTGTCGTCGGGAACCAGGGGCTGCGTAGGCACCTCGCTGAGAACCGGACCACGTGTAGTCGGCTTTGGCGTGGTGTCGGTAGAGGCCGCGGACCTAGAGTGTCGGTCCTTGTCTTTGCGTTTTTTAGACGAAACCGAAGTCGGAGTATCCGACGACATAGTATAGTTAAATGCTTTCCCAAAATAATGCTGGGCGAACTCCGCCCGACGCTTAATAGTGTGTTTGTTGAATGTAGCACAAAAGCGACAGACCGAGACGTTGTGGTCTGGGCCTAAACAAGGAATACAGAGGGAATGGAAATCCTTATGCGGTATTTGCTTCCCACAAGAAATACAATTATTAACTTTGTCTGACATCGGTCTGAGGCAAGAAAAGTTTCCCCAAAGGGTACTTAGCTTTTAAGAAGACTTCGGTTTCCAAATTTTCGTAATCTCAGGAGCTGGCCGACCGGCACTTGCGAACTGCTTCTGCTTCGGGCACCGCGCGGCAAGAAAGACTGAAGAAAATGGCGTCGGCTGGTTCCTTTATACCCCTGTCGCACTGACGTCAGGGAAGAAGCGACGACAACTGACGCCAGACCTAGACTTTGGAATTCGGCCGACCGAGGACCCGCCTGACGGCAGGAGAACCCATCTGTTATGACTGCAGCTGTATGCACGATGAACATCATGAATCTGGAATGACAGACAGTGGTGATGTTGGGATCATACTGATTTTAGATACCACTCATTTCTTCTCATCTGCAATCTTGCTCAAGTAATCATGAGAGTCATGGATGCCATAAAACCCAGCACCCTGACAAATTTACTTGCTCAGGCTTAGTCAGAATGGAATAACTCAAGAACAGATCTAGATACAGGTAACCACCACTTAACATCCCTTCACACAATGTCTGATCACATTTATGTCCATATTGCACTAAGCAGATGTAAAATGCGATCGGTTGTTGTGCAGACAGACGTTAAGCAAAGTCTTTTACAAAGTATAGGGTGTTTAACGTCCATGCCGCTTAACGTTCTACAGGATAGAACCTATTCCAGATGTTAAGCGGCGGTTGCCTGCAGAATTTTCTCCTGTGCAACAAAATCTCTTTGAACTGAAAAATCTAGAAGAAATCCAGGAAAAGAATATTGAGTGGAAGAGTCAAACAAAACTTTGGACGTTCTCCTGAAACCCCAGTCTGAAAAAAGCTCTCACTCAAGTGAGAGATTCTCAACACTCTGAAAGACTATGTGAAGATAAGCAGGTTGTCTTACCATGGAAAAATATAATATACAATGCAGTCTGCAGTAGGCTGGAGTTGCACACTGTGAATGCACCTGGAGTTGTGGATAATCCAATAAAAAATGCAGTGAACTGAAGTATTACTCATGCACAGAAACACTTTGAAATCTGGTGCTATAGGAATGTGACAAGAAGCATTGCTTGAATCTAGAGTCACTAAAAAAAGGGGGGGTGTAAGGTAAAAGGTCATGAAGGGATAGCATTTTGAACTTTGTAACTTTCACAAACTGGTTTAGAAAATAAAGATCTAAAACTGGTCTCCATAAAGCTTTTTTCTTTGGTAATAAAAACATTCTTGAATAAAAACATTTCCCTTTTCTTTCCAAGAATTAGGGACAACTACTGACCCTTGAAGAAGCAGATGCTGAATGACAGGAGGAAAAAGAATTTTCACCCAGTGGATGGAGAACCACCCCCTGAAAATTAGGAATATATTCCCAGTACCATCTTTATCCCCAGTGAATCACTCTTGGAACCAGTTTTTCCTGAGACTATCTGTTGCCAGAGACGAATGCAGAAAAAGATTTTCAGGAAGAATTGAAGGCTTGGTATGGTGGGAAGGAAGGGCATTCTGAAGAAAGTTAATCAGATTTGCCGGACTGTGTTGGAGTTCCTTCTGTTTGGAGCCCCCTTGTCACTGCTGTTAAAGGTCTGCTTACCAAAAGCTTGCTTGGTCTGCTCATTTTGCTTTTTATAAAAGGTAAAGGCGCTTGTAAAACCCTTGACAAATTTAGAAAACGAAGGCTGAAATATATGACAAACTCCCTGAATTTGCTTCCCTCTCATCACACATTTAAGGATCTCTGCAGCAGACGGTATAAACACAAACTTCTCCATCTCAGGAAAAATGTCAGCGTTAACATCCTCAGGAAGGTTTTCTCTACGTAACCAAGCAAACCTTCTTGCAACAGTTCCAGTACCAGCAACTCTGGAAAAGTGAACCACACTTCAAGAAGTGTTTAGTCACTTAAGAAATACAGCAGCAATAAGATTACATAAAAAAAGACTTTTCGTCAGAAGAGGGAAATGAAACTAATGTTCCTCATGTTCTCAAAACAAAAGCAAGCCCAAAGCAACATTTGAGCTTGGTAATTAAGAATTCTAAAAGTAAGTGTGTGGAGAAATACACACTTTTCCCCAAAATATTTTAAGGCTTTTCCATCCTTATTAGAAGGGCAAGGATTAGCATTTACCAGGTGTTCAGCAGCAACATGGTTCACCAAGGAAATCACTGCTGGGTTAGATCAGAGTTTGAACGATAACAATGTTGTTATAAAATCTATCTGCTTTCTCAGGAGCAGCAGGCTGCCCATCAGGCAAGTTATAGACTGCAATAAAAACATCTTCCAATGCTGGCTGAACAAGAGGAACTGGAGTAGTTTCAGAAATTCCAGTTGTAAAAATAAACCATAATATTTCTTAAGACAGTGGATCATCATCATGCTCCCCCTGAAACAATCATTCTGGCTATAGTTTTAGAAATAGAAAATCCTATCATGCTCCCCCTGAAAATCATTCTGGCTATAGTTTTAGAAATAGAAAATCCTTCTAAAGAAGTATCAGAAGAAACACTCTCCTCAAAGTCAAGACACCTGAGGAGAGAAATCAGAACTCCCCTTACAATCATTTTCCTATTCAGTGCTCTGAAACAGCTTAGACAATGGAGAATTCCTATTTCTCTTACTAGGAACACAAGAAATGGAAGGCTCAAAAGCCTGAACTAAACACTGAGCTAAGCCCAATAAATCATTCCTGTCCAAACTAACAGACAGGGCAAGATAAAACGTCTAACATTTTACTTCTTTTTGAGAAGAACTTCTACAGAAGCAAACCTACATTTGACAAGCAAAATCTGCCTAGAGCTAGGCATCCCAATCTGGCTAAGCAGATAGGTAGTCCATGCTCCTTCCTCTGAGATGGATAATAGTGATTCTCCTATCTCCACTAACAGAACTCCACAGCTACCAAGGAAATGTCTAATCCCGGTCTACGGTGGCTGTAAGGACCGCACTACAGGAAGCCAATGAAAAAGATGATTGGTCTTTCAAACCAGAAACAGCCACAGCAGTCTCACCCATATTTTTATTTATTTATTTACATGTGTTAACCAGGAGTGTCAGAGTGGACATAGGTCCATTTTCAGTGGAGGCCCGGGGATAAAAGCTCCACAGTTAAAATATACAGACAGTAGTTACATTGGATTTACATAGCAATTAACAATTACAAACATAGTTACAGATGAAGAACATAGTACATCAGTAGACAACCAGAATCTTTATCATCTGTGAAGTACATAACAGACATGCTGTATAATAAGTAGTTAGGCTTATGAGCATCCGAGCTTGCTATAATCAAAGTAGTTAGTGGGGTGGAAAGAAAGGTGGTGGGTGATATTAGAGGGGGAGTTACAAGGGCATAACCAGCAGGTTTTTAGGTGCGCTTTTAGTTAAGTACTGAAGTGGGTGAATGATGGTACTGAGGTAATTGTGGGTGGGAGGGAGTTCCAAAATTTGGCTATAGCGCAACAGAATAGTGCTTCTCCAGCAGAGTTACTGGCTTTAGTGACCTGTAAGTGATTTTTGTTGCTGGATCTTAGTGGTCTGGTGGTGCGATAGGGCTGGAGTAGATTCTGGAGGGATGTGACTTTTAGTGGATGGTTTACTAGTTTGTGGGCAAGTGTGAGTTGATATCATTGAAGGTGGTGAGGAAGTTCAAGCCAGCCCATTTCAGCAAGTGAGAGACGGTGCTGACTATGGTAGTATGCCCCTGTGGCGAATTTGGCGATTTTGTTGTAGTAGGTCTCAAGCTTGTTTAGATCGCATTGCCTTAGGTTAGTATATATTGGATTAATCCATTTTTTTTATTAAAAAATATTTAAATATTTTCAAGTATATACAATTATTTACAGAATTGACAAATAGATATTATTTAAAAAGAATAATTACTACAATAAATTTACAATTTCATTAAGTATATAAGCAATTTAGGTATTAATTGCAGTAGATGGGTTCATTGTCCATTTCTTTATATTGGAGAGGCATAAAGTAGAGTGGAGATAAGGTGGGAATTTGCTACTGAAATCTTTGCTGCTTTGGTGAGAAGTTGCTTATTTCTGTAGAACTCTTAGTTTTTTGTGCACTTTTTTTATGGTCATGGATATGTGAATGTCAAATGTTACTTTATTGTCCATTTCCACTCCTAGCAATTTGGTGTGTTTTGTTGGGTGTATAGTGGTGGTGTCTTTCGCTGTGATGTTACAGTGAGAGTTGTTTTGAGTATGTTTGGTGGGTTGGAAGACGAGTAGTTTAGTTTCGTTCGGGTTGAGTATTAATTGGGCATCAGATAACCAAGTTTCCACAGAGGAAAAGGCTTCCTGTGTGACTTTTTGCAGTTTGGGTAGGGACTGGGCTGAGCAGATGATGGTTGGGTCATCTGCATATTGTAGGAGTGTGCCATGTTTGGTGGCAGAGGCTAGATTATTGGTGAAAATAAAGAGCAGGGGTCCAAAGATGGATCCTTGGGGAACCCCTATAGAAACAGGTAGTTGGGGGGATATGTCATTCTAACATACAACGGATTGTTGGCGGTCAGGAAGGTAACTCTGAAACCAGTTGGTGACTGATTGAGAGAAGGACAGCTTATTGAGGACAGAGAAGAGTTGTTTGTGTGAGACCATGTCAAATGCTTTAGATAGGTCTAGGAAAGTAGCAGAGGAGAGATAGCCATTGTTTTATGCTGAAGGATAGTGCTAGCAAAGGTGAGTAAGGCAGTGGAGGCAAATTTGTAGTCTGCTGAAAGGGCAAAGGTTGTTTGGAAATGTTCCGTCTTTTTGTGGCTGGAAGAAGGAAGAACTGGTAGGGTATTCAATGCTGAAGCCAAAAATGATGCCTGAATCCCAGGAAATATTGGCTTCACTAACTGATTAAACAGGTAAGAACTAAGTAGCTTTTTCCACCAAACATATAGTGAAAAGTACTTTAAACACTTAGCCCAAATGCCACAAGTAATTTCATAGTTATAGTTGGGAACAAAATAACAGTTATGTACTTACCATAGCTTGGCATCGGTGTTATCCTATGTCACTATTCCTCACTCTTAGGTCATAGGATCTGACATCGGATCAGAGCCGGCAACGTATCAGACAGATCATAGGCTCGAACTCCACCCACTCCCATAATCTCTTGCTGCCATCTAACCCCTCAGATCTTATTTGCCGCTGAACGCTTCAGACGCGATTCCTCTGGCTGGAGTCTCTTCTGGGGATAAGTGCCAAAATTTTATATCTTCTGTTCTGTAGACTTAGTATTCTTGTCTTATTAGACTTCTAGCTTTGTCTAGTGTGTGGTTTCCTCCCCTCCAGTGTAGCTTTTTCTTGTACCATCTTGTTAAGCCCTTTTGGCACCATTTCTTTGTGTTCCTAAAATAGTTGTTTGTTCCCTGTGCTACTGAAGAGTTGTGCTGTGATTTTGATTTCTTGGTTGTCTCTACTGGTTTTTGGAACTTGGCCTGTTTGCTGCTGTTTGATTTAGTGTGTGTGTATGTTATGCGTCGACTTTGGTGACTGGTTTGTCCATGACAATATCTGACAAGCCAGCAGGTTTCAAGAGGTGCCCCTCGTGCGGTCAGATGTCCATGTCCGACTCGCATGAGGAGTGCCTCTATTGTTTGAGCACTGACCACCTGGAGGCTGAATGTGACATCTGTGTTGCATTCAACGCCAGGGCCTTGGTCAAGCGTTGAAATAAGTTGAAGGGTTTGATCCAGGAAGGGTCCACTGGCTCAGTCTCTAGCCAAACTGGGCCCTCTAACCACAAAAGGAAGGCTCCCTCTGTCCCAGGGTCCGCTTCCACAAAGAAGCCAGGGCTGTCAGATCCTAGCTCCTCAAATCTGATAACATGAGATACAAAGTTTAACTAACTTTTTTTCCACAAAGCAAAAAGTTATGCTTCACAGAACAAAAAATGACAAAGCTATGAGACACAGTCCCTTAAAACACTATTTTGCAGCTTAAATATACAGAAAAGGTTAAGTTTGTCAGAAAAATGTAATTTTGAAGTTTTTCCCCCCAGAAGAGAGCCTGTATGCCTAGCAATGGAAAACCATTAGACTGTCAGTCCTTGGAAGCCTGCAAGAGAAGTAATCTTTGGCAATATGAAAGCCATGAAAGGCTTAGCATCCATACAGTTGAATTTCTTCAGCTCTGTCCATGCTGGCAACAGTTTGGACACATGAAAGGCACCCTTAAAGTTCTGGAAGTTGGCTGGCTGTTACATCCTTGGCAGGATACAACCCATATGTACCCAAGGCCACTGCAGCAGTCATCATGGTATTTGCATTTGTGAAAGATATAGGCCTTTATGGTACAAAAGATAGGATTATAGGTCATAGATATCACACCTTTAAGTTCTGGGTATGGATGGTCATCCATTTATTAAATGTACTTATTTCTTCATTTGCTAACTCATTCTCTCCAGTGGAACTCTGGACTTTGCAGTGCAACTTCCAATAGACGGAGCTCATGCTTTTTGATAAAATCAAATTATGCCTTCACATTTCAAACACATGTTCATATCTATGGAAACATAGGAATTAGTAAAGATGTGTAAATGGCAAACTCTTCAACGCAAACCATTTTTATAGTGGCAGTAATGTTTTGAGGGTCTACTTTATGTGCTCGAAACACTAAAAACCCGAATCCGGATAGCACGACAAAGAGCGAACCGCAAATACATCAAACATACTAAAGCACGAAATTTAAACCACAAACCATCATAGTCGGCCAACCCACCACCCACAACACACTACCTGCCCAAACGCAATAAAAAAAACACACACATACACTAACCAAAACCCTACTTCTAACCCTAAATCAAAGCACCAAAACCCTACTTCTAAACCCTACACAAAACCCCACATACACAGCTATCTATGCACTATCCTTAACCCCTCCTGAACCCTAAGGTCCGTAACTACCGCACACTTCCCCTACGGAGCTATACCCAAACAAACTAACTATTCCACACACATAACTTAACAAAACCCTACACTAAACCTTACATACACTACCTACGTATGCACTTACCTTAACCCCTCCCTAACCCCAAGGTCCGTAACTATCGCACACTTGCCTTACAGAGCTATACCGCAGACAGGCCAATTATGCAAATTCGATATTTCCACTTTCGCGGTTTCGTATTTCCAACGTATTCATGGTTCGGTCTTTACGTGTCACTCTATTCGGATTTTTCGTGTTTCGAGCACGTAAAGTAGACCCATGTTTTGATTCTACGTGTTAAACTGGATGTCCTAAGTAACGGTAATGATTAAGTTTGTAAAATTTTGCAAACATACAATATCTCAGCAACCACTGAAGTTACAAACTGTCAAGCAGCATTTTGTTCCTCCAGCTGAGAGCTTTCACATGAGGCTAAGAAGATCTGTCTGCGCCACTTCCTTGTTAAGATACTTAAATGTGAAATATGAATCTTATAAGAATGTAAATAAATACTATATGAACAACAATTAATTATCTTTACCCGTACTCGACACAGGCCAAATATTAATGCAGATGTATTGCCCATCATGTAGCATCTAAGGTAATATCTTTTAATAATTTGCATGCATAGTTTTGGAAATATTCATGCAAATATGAACAGCCAATATCAGACAACTACAGGCATCAGTAGGATGTAACTAGAGAAACGTCTGAATGCTTCACCAAGTTTTAATGAGCTAAGCAGGTAAGCCCAATGTCCTTTTCATGTTTGACTCAACAGCACTGTCTTGTTAACCGATTTGCTCAGAAGCACACAGTAGGGAAGTGGATGTGGATGTAATCAAACTCTGTATCCCTGACAAGAGAAAGCTAATTAACAGTTCAAAGCCTTAATCTTCTGTGCAAACTGCTAGACAGTCTTGGAATTTCAACATTCATCAACCTGCCTTGAAGTGGATGGCTCCAGCACATGAATGACAACTGCAGTTCTGAATATGGTATTTGTGTTGGTGTTAGCAGCTTTATTTTAAAACTAGCTAAGCCAACACAGATTTTTAGATGTTTTTTTGACTACCTAATGAGACTGAAGTGGAAGCCCTTGGAAACGTTTTTGTCAGTGGAACTTTAGGAGGAATTATTATTTTTAAATTCTTCTTCCAATGCCCCTTTTTTCTCAAGTACTTTTCCCTCTATTCTACAACTAGAGAAGAACTAGATGGGGAACCTAGTATTTTCTTGAATTTTTAAGGGATTCTGAAAGTTTAGATTTCACTGTCAGTAAGATAAGGTTATGAGGTACCTACTAAAACTGCAATACTTGAATAGTAGAACTTCTGGAAAATGTCAAAGTTATCACAATCATGATCTGATCCCAAAGAGAATCAACATTTAAGCTAGCGGTCTTTTGGGTCAATTTGTCTATCACAAGTGCACTTTAAAGACATCGTCTTAACAAAAGCTGGATGAAGACGTGTTGAAAAGTAATCATAATACAAGAAAAAAAATCAAAGAAAAGACAAATGAGTGAATGATAAACTTGTACAAAGTTCAACTGCTTCAAAACATTAGTCATGGAGGCATGATTTTCTAAAATTTTGCAAGGCAGAGAAAGTAAACGGACAGGACCAAGCACACACACACACTTATCACTGCCAAAACTTGCATAAAACAGTTCTGTCTTAACACACAGGAAACTAAGTAGTACAGGGAGAAAAACTAAAATGCCTGCAAAATATGCAGCCATCCCAGTAAGAAACCAGTAATGGTATGACTTCATACTACAATGACTTCACCCAGAGATAACATGTGTACCAATTCCCTTAGTACTTTAAGGAGAAGGCTGACTTGAGAAAAAAATACACCCTGGTCCTGGCACAAACCTGTTCCCTCTTCTAAGTTAGGCTCATCATATCATGCCATTACATTAGGCATTCCTAACTATTGTTAAAGACTTTCAAAGCCACCCTACCCCCAGAATTGACTTCAGTGATATTTTCCACTATCCTGACAAGCTGCTCAACACCTGTATTATAAGCTATTCAGTGTGGAAGATTGTATTATTTTTACTTTGTTCGGCTCCACCTCTTCTTTTTTATGGTCCTGTTTCTTTAAACTAGGATAATGAAAAAGACTCCTAAGAATGTCTAAAGATAATGAATTTGCCCCTCCTTATCTCAAAAGAGTTCTGCCAAAAGGAAAGCTTATAAAGCCTTTAACTTTATTACTTTGCTAGTCTTATAAAGTTTTAAGACAACCACCATCTTTATGGTAAAATTCTAAACAAAACTATTTGGAAAATATGGGCACTTAACATACTTCTGTGTAAAAATCACTACATGAACTTTAAAATAACTGTTTAAAGAGCTAGGGCTCTTGAGTGAAAAGGGATACAGACTGCCCAGACTACAAAGAAACTCATGTCTGGCTATCCAGTCCCCGAGAGACAGGTGGGCAACTACAAAGAATGGCATTTTGCCAGCTCACCTAGCTGGGGGTGAGAAAGAAGACGTACATTAACAGCTTTGATCCCTGGTGGAGACAGTGTAAGCCAACCCTTCTACACACAATTAGGCACACAACACTACATACATCATGACTTCACATCATACAATTTCAGTGCACAGGCAGGTGTGAGGCTCCATCAAAGAACAATGACCAATGGTTCTGAGCAGAGCTGAAGTGAACACCTGCCACAGTAAGTTGCACAGAAGGGTTGCAATAAATGAAGTCAGTACATCACCAGTAGGAAAGACTGGCTTGAGGAGGGAGGAAAGAGTTGTATTGAAAAAATGGACAGGAACCAGGGTACTCCACAGAGGAGTAAGCTCATAACCAACTACTGCCAAAATAATCCCAAAGTTGTGAACTGATTAACCTGATCCACTACCGCACCAGTAGTGAAAAGGAAAAACAAATGAATGCCTTGCAGCTCAGTAAGGCCCTTGTACTGCACAAAAGATCAGTGGTAAACAAAAGACTGTGTATGTGTGTGATTCAAACTCCTAAGGTAGACTGGGAGAAGCAGATGAGAGATGCTGCAACAGACAAGTCAAGGACTAATGAGGTGTCTCAGGGTCCAGTTTTGTAGCCAATCTCGTAGACAGTTCTGCTGATGTATAGGGATAAAGCCTCAAACACAATCCAAGCGACCAGAGTTCAAATAGCAGCTTTGGGCCTGCTAATGTTAGCTGGGTAAACAAAAGAATAAAAGGCCAATCCTGCTCATTTCACCTGGAAGGAGGAGTAGGGCATGCAAACTGCATCAATTTTTTTCCCCAGGGGAGACCGAGAACTGTGCAAGATGTTATTTTAGGATGCAGGGTTGTATGCTGGTTTGTGTCATCCAAGGAAGCGAGTTAACAGTCCCACACTATGCACACTGCACATCTTCCACAATGAATGCAAAAGTACAGCTGTGTACCTACCATAAATTTAGATGTTAGAGTGTATTCACTGCTGCAGTCATTATACTTGAGTTATCCTGCTGGCAGGCTACCCGCAGTCGGCCTGAATTCCAAAGTCTAGGTCCAGCGTCGGTTGCTGTCGCCTCTTCCCGGATGTCAGTGCACCAGGGGTATAAAAGATGCAGCCAATGCCATTTTCTTCAGTTTTTCTTGCCCCAGATGTCAGGTGCCGCCAAACTGGTAGGCTGAAAATTATGCCAATAAGTATGCATGCACAAAAATAAACATTTCCTTCCTCTACAAGCAAATACACCACATAGGTTGTATAGGATAGAGAAGTACAGATAAGTCCCAACAAAGAAAAGGGGGATGGTTGGTGGGTAACCTGGACTCCCAGTGAATACACTCGAACATCTACATTTATGGTAGGTACACAACTGTACTATGTTCATCGTGTTTCACTGTTGCAGTCATTACACTTGGGTTGAATCCCAAAGCTGAGGTTGGGTGGCTGGGTCTAAATAGGATTAGGAGGCTATAAGGCCCTGCAGAACTGCAGTGGCAAAGCCTGCTCTGGATTTAGAGTAGAGAGGCAAGTGGTAGTGCTTGGTAAAAGTGTGCACCGAACTCCAAGTTGCAGCCCCTAAAATGTCTTTGGTTGGTACTCCTCTAAGGAAGGCTGCTGAAGTGGCTGCTGCTATGGTTGAATGAGGCCTAATGCCCTTACGCAATGATTTGCCATGTTGTGAATAGCAGAAACGAATGCAGTGGCCTATCCATTTTGAAATGGTCTGCTTTGAGATGGCCTTTCCTTGTGATCCTGCAGCATATGCCACTGAGAGTTGCTCAGTCTTTCTGAAGGCTTTAGTTCTGTCCAAGTAGAAGCATAGCTGTCCGTGTATGTCCAAAGAATGCAGGAGCCTCTCACCCTTATTCTGTGGGTTTGGATAAAAGGTAGGCAAATTAATGGTTTGGTTAAGGGCCACACTGGACATTACCTTAGGCATAAATGTCGGGTTAGTTCTCAGAGAAACCCTGTCTGGATGGAAAATGATAAAAGGTTCCACAGCCATGAGTGCCTGTAACTGAGACTCATCTTGCAGAGGTTATTGCTAGGAGCAGAGCTGTTTTCCAAGATAAGAACTTTATTTCAGGTGTATTGGCTGGCTTAAAAGGCGGCAGTGTGAGTTTTTCCAAGACATAATTGGAGGTCCCATGCAGGTATTGGTGCTTTCCTTGGGGGTCTTGTGTTTTTGGCCCCTCTGAGGTACTGCCTTACCAACGGATGTGAAAAAATTGGTGGTTCTGTATTGTAACGAGCTGAAAAGGCAGAGGCATGGATTTTAATTGATGAAAAGGATAGGTCTTTGTCCAGCATCTCAGTTAGGTATTGTAAAATCTGAGGAATATTTGGTACAAACGTGTCAATTCCTTGTGCCCGGTTCCAAGCACAAAATCTTTTCCATTTTTCTGCATAAGATTTTCTGGTACTGGGCCTCCTGGCCTCCAAAATAACACCCATCACTGCTTTAGAGAGAGGTGTGTTCTGAATAGCTACATTATCCGCCATGCTGCCAGATTTAGGGCTCAGAGTTGGCAGTGCAGGATCTGATTGTTTTCGTTGGGTCAGTAAATGAGAAATTAGAGGCAATGTCCATGCTGGGCCTTGAGAAAAGCTCTTTAGGATTGGGTACCAGTGCTGGCGGGGCCAGTCCGGAGCAATCAGAAACATTTTTGGCTTCTCTTGTCTGACCTTTAGGAGTACCTTGGGGAGGACAGGCAGAGGAGGAAAGGCATATACTGTTAGGGTTTTCCAGCTGAATGATAGAGCATCCACTTTCCATGCTTGCTTGTGATAAGTCCTTGTGCAGAATCTCTGTAGTTGCAGTTGTGAGTGGAGGCAAATATATCTATGTCTGGGCATCCCCATTTCTTTATTATTATGCTGAAGACTTGTGGATCCAGTTTCCACTCGTGGGGATCCGTGAGGTTTCTGCATAGTTCATCTGCCAGAGTATTTTTCTTTCCTGGCAGGAATTGTGCTTGCAGGTGTACTTGATAAGTCAATGCTTGTCAAAGTCATGGCTTGTCTGCAGAGGGGGTAGGAATGAGTGCCTCTCTGTTTATGTACCACATGACTGTAGTGTTGTCCGTCCTTATCAGTAGTTGTCCTGGATGGAGTAGATCCTTGAAAGCTGTCAGGGCATTCTGAACAGCTAGCATATCTTTTTGATTGATATGAAGATGCCTTTGGCTTGTGGGCCATGTGCCCTGAATACATTTTCCTGCCAAGTGGGCCCCCCAGGCATAATCTGAAGCATCTGTTATTGACTGCCTGGCTGTTGGTAAGGTGAATGGCTGTCCCTTGTTGCGGTGACAGGCCTGTGCCCACCATCGAAACTCCTGTTGCAGGCAAGGAATGAGGGTAATTAATGTTTCCAGGCTGTGGCAATGTTGAGTCCAAACACTTTTTAGATACCATTGTAGTTTCCTCATATGCAGTCTGGCATATGGAATTAGCAGAATGCAAGATGCCATGAAGCCCAAAGCCTGCAGAATTTTTCTTGCAGATAACTGGGTCTTTGTTGCCAACATTTTGAAGTAAGAAGTCAGTTGCCTTTGTTTGTCTGGTGTGAGATGAGCCATCTGGGCAGTTGTATTTAAGCTTGCACCCAGGAATATCATCTCTTGAGAGGGTACTAGATTTGATTTCTTTTCATTTACTGTGTACCCTAGGCAAATTAGCAATCTTTTTACAAACGCCAGATGCTTTAATAGAATGCCCTTGTTCTCTGCTTGAATAAGGCAATCATCCAAGTAAGGATATATTTGAATTCCTGTTTGTCTGCAAAGAGCAATTACTGGTGCCAGGCATTTTGTGAAGACCCTGGGTGCAGTAGATAAGCCAAAGGGCAGTGCATTGAACCAGCTATGAATCGGAGGTATGTTCTGCAAGACTGTCTGATTGGAATATGCAGGTATGCCTCTTTTAGGTCCAAAGTTACAAGCCAAGCCTTCTTGCCCAGCATGGGCAGAAGCTGTTGCAGAGTCAACATTTTGAATTTTGGAACGTCCAGAAATGTGTTTAGAATAGACAGGTCCAGTACTGGTCTCCAGCCTTTGTCTTTTCTGGGTACCAAGAAAAGCCTTGAGTAAAATCCTTGTCCCTGCTCTTGCTGTGGTACTTGCTGAATGGCCCTCATGTCTATGAGGGATGAAACTCGTTTTTGTGCCTCTGCCCATTGATTGTGTGGCAGGTCTGGCATACCTTTTGCCCTTGGCAGGGTTTGAAAGTGGAACCTGTAGCCCTGGGACACTATATTCAAGGCCCATTTGTCCTGGGTGATCATGTGCCAATTTTGTGAAAAAAAGTGCTAGTTTTCCCCCTGGGGGGGGGGGTTGCCAAAAGCCAAGTGCTTGGTGCTGGCAGAGAAAAGTCATTGGGACTGTTTCCTATATGGCTGTGATTTGTCTTCTCCACCTTTGGAGGTAGAAGCACCCCACTGTTTAGGCCTGTATGAGCCCTGGGGCTGGGAATCTGCCTCTCTGTGGCCTGTCTGACACTGGAAAGGACCAATTCTTTGTAGGACAGTTCCTGCTAAATCTGGGTGGCTGTACCTGTAAGAAATCCTTTACCGTTTGCATAGATTTAGGTTTGTCCTCCATTTTCTTCAACACCTCCTCTGCTTTAACACCAAATAAGGTATCATGCTGTAAAGGAGCATCTAATAATTTTGCTTTAACATGATCAGGCAGATCCTGTTCCTTTAACCAAGCATGCCTCCTAATGACAGAACCTGTAACTGCAGCCCTGCAAGAGGCCTCCAGAGAATCAAAACCACATTGCAATGTATGCTTTTCCCACTTGTTCGGTTGCATGCAATAAATCCAGCATTTCCTTATTTTCGGCACAAACAGAATTTGACAACATTTTCTGTTTTAACAGTGGCATTAAGTATTGATGATATTTAAGCATATGAAATTGACAATTTAAAGCCCTCACAGCCAAAGTAGCAGAAGTGCAAACCTTTTTTCCCCATCTGTCCAGTGCCCTTGAATCTCTATCAGAGGGGATAGGGTCTTTTGCAGTAGAAGCCTTGACCCCTTTGGGACCTTGAGAAATAGTTTCTGGGTCAGCAGCAGGGATTTTATACAGATGTGAATCTATAACCCTGTAGTATCTGTCTGGTTTAACAGGGGCAGGAGGTAAAGAGTCAGGAGAAAGTCTGGACTCTGAAAATACATCATCTACAATGTCTAACACAGGAGGAATAGCTAAATACCTGTGCTGAGGAAGTAAAATAAAATCTCCACGTCTTTTCTTAGATTCTGAGTAGTCTTGGCTCTCCCAGTGGAAGTGCTCCCTCATGGTATGCAGGGTTTCCCCAAAAGAATAATCCCCAGGCAGTGAGGCTGAAGAGATAGATTCTTCAGCATCAGAATCCTCGTAAGGAGGAAGAGAGTATTCCTGTTCAGAAGAGGAGTCAGAGGAAATGGAAACCTGATCTGAAGATTCATATTCCATCTCTTGCCTAGGCCTCTTGTCAGGAGGGGGATGGGAACCCCTGATCAAGGTAATTAGGTCTTCGGCCATTTTGAGCATCTATTTTTTTAGGCATGGTAGTCTGTCCAGGAGAATGCTGTACTGGTTTCTTTGTCTTTAATACTGCTTTAGTCTTTGCTTTGGAAGCTAAAGTACGCTTTACATATAACTGTGTAGGTCTGAAAAATCCCTCAGAAGCCGATGCCTGCTCAGCGGCTCTGGACCCATCTGAGGGAATAGTTCCTGTGAGTCCAATACCTTGAGTATCCAGAGGCCTAGCTGGCTCCACGTGGGAGTCGTCAGCCATCTGTGGCTCTGAGGTAGCGGCGCCAGGGGCTGCAAAAACACCTCACTGAGAACCGGCGACTGGCTTAGTGGAAGCCTCGTCGGTTTTGGACCTTGGATGCCTGTCCTTTTCTTTTTCTTTGCGTTTTTTATAAACTCCGGTCGTCGGCTGTTCCGATGGCATTATATAATTGAATCTTCAGCCAAAGTAATGAAAGGCAAAATCGAACAGACACTTAATAGTGCGTTGGTTAAATCTAGCACAAAACCGACAGCTAGTAACGCTGTGATCAGGGCCTAGGCAAGGAATACAGTAAGAATGAAAATCCTTATGAGGTATTTGCTTCTCACAAGAAATATAATTGTTAACTTTTTCTGACATCGGTCTGGAGCAAGAAAAAAATTTCCCCAACGGGGTACTTAGCTTTAATGAAGACTTCGGATCTGAAATTCGCTTTTGAAAATCTCAGGAGTTGGCCGACCGGCACTCGTGAACTGCTTTTGCTTCGGGCACCGCGCGGCAGGAAAGACTGAAGAAAATGGCGTCGGCTGCATCTTTTATACCCCTGACACACTGACAGCAACCAACACCGGACCTAATCTTTGGAATTCAGGCTGATTGCAGGTAGCCTGCCAGCAAGATAACCCAAGTTTAATGACTGCAACAGTGAAACACGAACATCTGGGAAGGACCACTGAATTATCATAAAGAGAAAACCCTCATTCCCAAACAGATGATGGCACCACTCCTGGTTAGATCACTTCTAGTCCCCTAGAAGGGCAAACAGACTGCATGGCTCTTACCCCAGGAGGAATGAATAATATAATCCAACTGAACAATCAGGAGGAAGCTCAACACTTAGTGGGAGACCACAGCAAAAAAAAAGTATTGTAGCCACTCTTGCTCAGTATTGATCTCGCATCTTCCCTTACCAGTAAGGCATTCGGCCCCAGTATTTACTATTGTGGCCTGCAAAGTGAGAAAGACAGTATGTGGCATTTAATGTATAAAAATATACTTTTGAATTAGAGGAATAAAAGGATAAGAGTATCATTATGAAAGGCCGAATGATGAGACATCTGGACATAACTGTCACATTTAACTGAAATCATATTATAATGTATAGTAGCACAAGTCAGTAGGAAATGCCAAGACAGTACTGTTGCACACTACGACATAATAACCTAATACCCCTGGTTACAAAATGCTGACACCAGCAATTAATCTAATATGTCTTCCTTTCTGAAGGTGAAAAGGATTTGAACAAGAAAGACGTCAAATTAAAAAAAAAAAAAAAGACAGACATCAAATTAATTAAAATAGCAAGATGGGAGAAGAAATTGGAAATAACCAATGGGAGCACAAGGAAAGGCTCAGAGTACTCAATATAAATAGCTACAGAGAAAGTAAAAAGGGTAGTCAGATGAAAAAAAAATGTTTTTGAGTGAAAATAGTACAGCCCTAAATTGCATGTTTGGTGGGAACAGCAAAGTACATCACTACTGAGGAGTTAAAAACAGCTCGAATAAATGAGGAAAAGGTGAAGTAACTGCACAAGGCCAGATGTACAATTCACGTGAACTTAAATATTCAAAAGTAATCACCTATCAAAATGTAAAACGATATGCATAGGCAAAAGGATGCCTACAGAGGAAGAACCTCTCACAGGTTCATCTGCTTTGATCCTAGAAGCATAGCACTGCATCCCTTTAATATCCCCCAAAGGATGTCCATGGTCATTTAAGCTGCAAGAAGCACAGACATGGTTTGTGACAGCATGACAACCATACAGAAAAAGTACAGTTGTATACACTTATCATAAATGTAGATGTTAGAGTGTATTCACTGTTGCAGTCATCACACTTGGGTTATCTGCCTGCAGGTAGCCCTCAGTCAGCCCAAATACCAGAGTTTTAATATTTCTGCGTCGGATGCTTTCGCTTCTTCCATGACGTCAGGTCGTCAAGGGTATAAGAACAGGCAGTCGATGCCATTACATCAGTTTTTCTTGCCCCTAATGTCAGGATCCCCCAAATAGGGAGCTAGTATATGGTGTGGAAACCACCACCATTAAAAAGTAAATACCAATACCATTAGAAATAGCCATAGAGAGGAGAGATAGAAAGACAGAGAAAACCAGGGGGCTGGAGGGAGGGAAACCAGGACTGCAACAGTGAATACACTCGAACATCTACATTTATGGTAAGTGTACACAACTGTACTAATGTTCTTCGTGTTTCACTGTTTCAGTCATCACACTTGGGTTGATTCACAAAGCTGAGGAAGGGTGGAGGCAGTCAAGAAAAGTTAGGGCTGGCTAGTAGGCCCTGCAAGACTGCTGTAGCAAATCCTACCCTGGATTTGGAAAAGATAGGTAAGTGGCAATGCTTGGTGAAGGTGTGTACAGAACTCCAGGTTGTAGCTTCCAGAATGTTCCTGGTAGTGACTCCCCTGAGAAATGCTGTAGAGGTAGACGTAGCCCTAATGGAATGTGTTCTGACCCCCTGAGGGTTTGATTTTCCATGGTGCTTGTAGCAGAAATGAATGCAGTGTGCTATCCATTTGGAAATGGTTTGTTTAGAATGGCCTTGCACTCTACCCCTGCTGCAAAGCTGACTAGCAGCTGGTCAGATTTTCTGAAAGGCTTAGACCTATCAAGGTAGAACCTGAGCTGTCTGTGCATGTCCAAAGAGTGCAGGATCCTTTCCCCTTAACTCTGAGGGTTAGGGAAGAAGGTTGGCAAATGGATGGATTGGTTTAGGGCCACACTGGACACCACCTTAGGCATAAAGGACTGGTTAGTCCTGAGGGAAACCAAGTCAGCATGGAAGATAATAAAGGGTTCCACCACCATCAGTGCCTGTAGCTCAGACACTCTTCTAGCTGAAGTGATGGCTAGAAGCAAGGCTGTTTTCCAAGAGAGGAATTTTAACTCTGCTGAAGCAGTGGGTTCAAAAGGGGGAAGCGTGAGCTTTTCCAGTACAAAGCTAAGGTCCCAAGCAGGGGTGGGTGATCTCCTTGGGGGCCTTAAGTTGTTGGATCCTCTCAGGAAGTTTGATGAGAGGGTGAGAAAATAGAGGTGGCTCAGTATTTTAATGAGCCGAAATGGCAGAGGAGTGAATCTTAATGGAGAAGGATAGGCCTCTGTGGAGTAGCTCTGCTAGGTAGGTAATCCACGATTAGAGGCAAGAAGGGCACTGCTGTGTCCCTTCCTTTAGACTGAACCAAAGAACAATACCTTTTCCATTTTTACACATAGGATTTCCTAGTACTAGGCCTTCTGGCTTCAAGAATGACGTCCGGCACCTGTTTACTAAGGGTTGTTGGTGTAGTATTTAAGGACTAAGCCAGGCTGAAAGACAGGGTTTGCAATTGTGGATGCAAAATCTGTCCCTCTTGCTTTGTGTCAGCAGAGTAGGGGTCTGGTGTAGGTGCCAGGGTGGCACCGTTGTCAGGCTGCGCAGGAGTGGGTGCCAGTGCTGGCGTAGCCAGTCCAGGGCAATCAGAATTGTCCTTGACCTGTCTTCTTTTACCTTGAGTAGTACTCTTGTAAGAAGGAGCAGAGAGGGAAAGACCTAGATTGAGAGGTTTTCCCATTGAAAGGATAGGGCATCCACCTTCCAGGCCTTGCTGTTAGGGTTCCTGGTGCAGAATTTGCTTAACTGGTGGTTGTGGGGGGAGGCAAAGAGATCCACCACTGGGGTCACCCACCTCTGGATCAGAAGGTTGAAGGTGCTGGGCTCCAATTTCCACTTGTGTGGGTCTAGAAGATTTCTGCATAAGTCATCTGCCAGTGAATTTTGTTTGCCTGCCAGGAACTGAGCTTGTTGATGGACCTGGTTGTCCAAAGCTGTGCTCCACAGAGTCATGGCTAACCTGCAGAGTGGGTAAGAATGGGTTCCCCCCCCGCTAATGTACCACATAACTGTGGAGTTGTCTGTTTTTATCAGCAGTTGTCCTGGAAGGATTAGGTATCTGAAAGCTGTCAGAGCATCCTGTACAGCTTAGCATCTCCTTTTGGCTGATGTGCAGGAGAATTTGGCTTGGGCTCCAGCAGCCCTGAATGCATTTGCCAGTTATGTGGGCCCCCCCATGCATAGTCTGATGAGTCTGTGGTCAGGGTTTGGGTGGCATTGGGTAGTGTAAAATGCAGTCCCTTGTTGTTGTTGCATGCTTCTGCCCACCAAAGGAACACTGCCCTCAGACAAGGTATGATAGGAATGACTGTTTCCAGGTCCTGAGAATGTCGGCACCAAAGACTTTTTAAGTACCATTGAAGTTTCCTCATATGCAGTCTTGCATATGGAATTTGCAGAATACACGAGGCCTTGAACCCTAGGGCTTGCAGTATTTTTCTTGTAGTTAGCTGGGTTCTGGTGGCCATTTGTTTGAAGTAGCTTGTCAGATAGCATTTCTCACTTCAGAAAAACAGGTCTATCTGGGAAACTGTGCCCAAGCTTGCGCCCAGGAATACAATATTTTGACTGGGTATCAGTTGTGATTACTTTTCGTTGATGGTGTACCCCAATGAAGTGAGAAGTCTTTTTACAAATGCCAGGTGTTGAAGAAGCAATTCCTGGCTGTTCGCCTGAATCAGGCAGTCATCCAAGTATGGGTAAATTTGGATATTTCTCTGCCTGCAGTATGCAATGGCTGGAGCCAGGCACTTTGTGAATACCCTGGGAGCAGTAGATGAGCCAAAGGGAAGTGCACAGAACTGATGATGCATAGATCCTTCCCTGAAGCGTAGATAGTTCCTGCATGATTTCCTGATGGGGATGTGCAGATAAGCTTCTTTTAAGTCTAGGGTGACGAACCAGGCATTGTTGGCTAGCATGGGGAGAAGCTGTTGCAGGGTAAGCATCTTGAATTTTGGGACCACCAGGAAGGTGTTGAGAATTGAAAGAACAAGGATTGGGCGTCAGGGGCCCTCTTTCCTGGGTACCAGGAATAGTCTGGAGTAGAAACCCTGACCACTTTGTTCTACTGGAACTGGCTGAATAGCTCTGATGTTGAGCAGGGAAAGAGCTTGGTTTTGCGCCTCTGCCCACTGGTTTGGAGGAAGGTCTAGAAACCCGCTTAGGGTTGGCAGTGAATGGAAATAAAATTTGTACCCCTGGGATGCAATGTTGAGGACCCATCAGTCTTGAGTGATGGACATCCAGTTTTTCCCATGAAGGGCAAGCTTTCTTCCTAGGGGCACAAGCAATTGGGCAGGGCTGGGAAGTAGAGTTGAGAAGTCATTCTGAACTTTTCCCATAGGGAGGTGGCTTTGTTACCTAAAGGTCTTAATACAGATTGTTGCTGGAGAAGTGTGATGTAAAGTGAATAATAGAATTTTATTGGTTGGTTGATAAATTGTTTTATTGATTTGTGGATTGATGGGATTATAAAATATGTATCAGGTGCACTTGGCGTCACTCCTTGAAGGCTTACTGTAGCCGAGGCACTAGAGTGTATCGAATAAACCATTGGATTTTACTGGTTTTGTTGTTGCTAGGTGGCTTACCACTCCCTGTTTTAGGGGTGGGTGCACTCCATTGCTTAGATCTCTGCATACCTTGAGACTGTAGTCTGGGTGGTCCATTTCCCCTGGGTCTTGTTTGGGAAGGCCTGAAGGAGGCTGGAAAGGACCAGTGTTTTGAAGGGCAATGCCTAATGAATTGAGGTGGTTGCACTTGTAAGAATTCTTTAACAGTTTGCATAGATTTAGCTTTTTCTTCCATCTTTAAGAACAACTTCTGCTTTGGTGCCAAGCAAAACGTCCTTATTTAAAGGAGCTTCTAGTAATTTGGATTTGACATGATATGGAAAGGTCTGCTCCTTGAGCCAAGCATGTCTTCTCAGTACAGAGCCAGTGACTGCAGCCCTACAAGATGCTTCCAGGGCATCAAAGCCACACTGCAAAGTATGCTTACTAACTTGGTATGCAGAATCCATAAGCTCTAGCAAATCTTTATTTTCTGCACAATCTGGAAATATTACCATTTTTTTGTTTAATGAACTCCATAATAAGTTGCTGGTACTTCAGCATGTAAAACTGGCAATTCAATGCCCTGATAGCAAGAGTTGCAGAGGTATATCTTACCGCATCTGTCTAAAGCTCTGGAATCCCTGTCCAAAGGGGTATGATTTTTGGCTGTAGTAGCCTTAATACTTTTAGGTCCCTGGGAAATGATTACTGGATCAGCAGTAGGATTCTTGAAAAGAAACTTGTAGGAATCAGGTACTCGGTAGTACCGGTCAGGTTTCCTGGCCGGAGGTAAGGTGTCTGGAGTAAGACTGGATTCCATGAAAACATCATCCACAACATCCAGGACAGGTGGAATAGCTAAAGGCCTGTGCTGAGGTAGCTCTAAAAATTCTCTGAGTCTCTTTTTGGATTGAGGATAGTCTTGGCAT
Organism: Protopterus annectens; assembly: GCF_019279795.1. Taxonomy (NCBI): domain Eukaryota; kingdom Metazoa; phylum Chordata; order Ceratodontiformes; family Protopteridae; genus Protopterus; species Protopterus annectens. The sequence goes on along the minus strand of NC_056739.1, from coordinate 401,187,165 downwards.
TCCCAATGTAAATGCTCTCAAAGTATGCAAGGTTTCATCAAATGAGAAATCCTCTGGAAGGGAGGCAGAGGGAATGGATTCCTCTGCATCTGAACCCTCATAGGCTGATAAGGGCATGTCCTGATAATCAGAAAGGTCAGAGTCGTCGGACTCCTAGTCTGTAGAATCTGAAGGCAACTGAATTCTTTGTCTCTTAGCAGGGGAAGCCTGGCTTCTCCTAATTAGCATTATAAGGTCTTCAGCCATTCTAAGCATTTGTTTTTGTGGTATGGGGGCCTGAGCATGCACTTTGGTTGTGGGTTGTCTAGACGTAGTGCATACTCTGGGCCTAAGAAACTATGTAGTTTTGGTTAAAAAAAAGGTCGGTTTGATTTGAACATCGGTAAGTCAACACACACCCTCAGAAGCCCGTGGCTGCACAGCGGCTCCGGACCCATCCAAGGCAGAGACATAGTACAGTTGTGTACACTTACCTCAAATGTAGGTGTTAGAGTGTATTCATTGTTACAGTCATCACACTTGGGTTATCTGCCTGCAGGTAACCCTCAGTCGGCCCAAATACCAGAGTCTTGGGATTTCTGCATCGGATGCTGTTGCCTCTTCCATGACGTCAGGGGTATAAAATATGCAGCAGACACCATTACATCAGTTTTTCTTGCCCCAAATATCAGGAGTCCCCAAAATAGGAAGCAATTACATTGTATGGAACACCTCCAGTAAAAAGTAAACACCATAGCCATAAGATATGGCCAAAAGGAGGATAGGTTTAAAGCATAGAAGAGTCATGGGAGCTGGAAGGAAGGTAACCAGGACTGCAACAGTGAATACACTTGAACATCTACATTTATGGTAGGTGCACACAACTGTACCATGTTCTTCGTGTTTCACAGTTGCAGTCAGCACACTTGGGTTGATTCCCAAAGCTGAGGAAGGGTGGAGGCAGTCAAGAAATAATACGGCTGGCTAGCAGGCCTTGTAAAACTGCTGTGGCAAATCCAGCTCTGGATTTAGAAAAGACAGATAAGTGGTAATTCTTGGTGAAGGTGTGTACACAACTCCAGGTTGCAGCTTCCAAGATGTCCCCAAGAAATGCTGTAGAGGTTGAAGTAGCTCTAGTGGAATGTGTTCTGATCCCCTGTGGGGTAGGTTTTTCCACAATGCTTGTAGCAGAAATGGATGTAGTATGCTATCCATTTGGAAATAGTTTGCTTTGAAATGGCCTTGTTCTCTGCCACTGTAGCAAAGCTGACTTAGCAGCTGGTCAGATTTTCAGAAAGGCTTAGTCCCTGTCAAGGTAGAACCAGAGTTGTCTGTGCACGTCCAAGGAGTGCAGGATCTTTTCCCCTTTATCCTGAGAATTAGGGAAAAAGGTTGGTAAATGGATAGATTGGTTTAGAGCCACATTGGATACCCACCTTGGGCATAAAAGACAGGTTAGTCCCGAGGGAAACCCTGTCAGCATGAAAAATAATGAAGGGTTCCACAGCCATTAGTGCCTGTAATTCAGACACTCTTCTTGCTGAAGTGATGGCTAGAAGTAAGGCTGTTTTCCAAAAGAGGAATTTTAACTGAGCTGTAGCAGCAGGCTCAAAAGGGGGGGGAAGCATGAGCTTCTATAGTACGAAGAGAAGGTCCCAGGCAGGGGTGGGCCCTCTCCTAGAGGGTCTTAAATTGTTAGCTCCTCTCAGGAACTGTTTGACCAGAGGGTGAGAAAAGAGAGAAAAGCTCAGTATTATAATGAGCTGAGATGGCCGAGGCATGAATCTTAATAGAAGATAAGGATAGGTATTTGTGGAGCAGCTCTGCAAGGTAATCTAGGATTTGAGGTAAGGTGGGCACCGCTGTGTCCTTTCCTTGAGACTGGCTCCAAGAACAGTATCTTCCATTTTTCTGAATAGGATTTCCTAGTACTAGGTCATCTGGCCTCAAGGATGATGTCCAGCACCTGTTTGCTGGGGGTTGTTGGTAGAGAATTCAGGGAATAAGCCAGGCTGCAAGGTTCAGAGTTTGCAGCCGAGGATGTAAAATCTATCCCTCCTGCTGGGACAGCAGGGAGGGGGTCTGATGTAGGTGCCAGGGTGGCACTGCTGCCAGACTGCATAGGAGTGGGTACCAGTGCTGGCAGGGCCAGTCCGGAGCAATAAGGATTGTCCTTAGTTTGTCCAGTTTGATCTTGAGTAGTACTTTTGAGAGGAAGGGCAAATGGAGAAAGGCATAAATTGAGAGGTTTTCCCATGTAAAGGAAAGAGTATCCACTTTCCATGCTTGTCTGTGTGGATTTCTGGTGCAAAATTTGGTCAATTTATGGTTTTGGGGGGAGGCAAAGAGGTCCACCTCTGGTGTCCCCCACCTGTGGGTTAGAAGTTTGAATGAGTTGTGTTCCAGTTTCCACTTATGTGGGTCCAATAAATTTCTGCTCAAGTCATCTGCTAGTGAAGTTTGTTTGATTGGCAGGAATTGAGCTTGCAGGTACACTTGGTTGCTCAAGGCTGTGTTCCACAGGGCCATGGCTAACCTGCAAAGTGGGTAGGAATGAGTTCCCCCTGCTTGTTTATGTACCACATAACTGTGGTGTTGTCTGTCTTCATCAAAAGTTCTCCTGGAAGGATAAGGTTTTTGAAGGTTGTCAGAGCATTCTGTACAGCTAACATTTCTTTTTGATTGATATGTAGGTGAATTTGTCCTGGGCTCCATTTGCCTTGAATGCATCTGCCAGCCATGGGAGCCCCCCCATGCATAGTCTGAGGAGTCTGTTGTCAGGGTTTGGGCGGTGAGGGCTTGAGTGAAAGGGAGTCTCTTGCTGTGGTTGCAAGCTTCTGCCCACCAAAGGAACTCTGCCCTTACACAAGGAATGATAGGAATAATTGTTTCCGGGTCCTGAGAATGTTGACACCAGAGACTTTTCAAGTACCACTGAAGTTTCCTCATACGCAGTCTTGCATATGGAATTAGTAGATCACATGAGGCCATGAACCCTAGGGCTTGCAGTATTTTTCTTGCAGACAGCTGAGTTCTGGTGGCCATTCGTTTGAAGTAGTTTGTCAAATAAACCTGCTTTTCTGGAGTAAGGAATGCCATCTAGGAAGTTGTGTTCAAGCTTGCTCCCAAGAATACAATCTTTTGGCTGGGCACCAGATGTGATTTCTTTTTGTTAATGGTGTACCCCAGAGAAGTTAGAAGTCTCTTTACAAATGCAAGGTGCTTAAGTAGCAATTCCGGACTGCCCGCCCGAATCAGGCAACCGTCCAAGTATGGATAAATTTGAATATTTCTCTACCTGCAGTATGCAATGGCTGGAGCCAGGCATTTTGTGAATACCCTGGGCGTAGTAGATAAGCCAAAGGGAAGTGCAGAGAACTGATAGTGCATAGAGCCTGCCCTGAAATGTAGATATTTCCTGCAAGATACCCTTATGGGGATGTGCAGATAAACTTTTTAGGTCTAGGGTGAGTAGCCAGGAGTCCTTGGCTAGCATAGGAAGCAGCTGTTTAGTGTAAGCATTTTGAATTTTAGGACCACCAGGAAGGTGTTGAGAATGGACAGGTCCAGGATAGGATGCCAAGAGCCCTCTTTTCTGGGCACCAGGAACAGTCGGGAGTAGAAACCCTGACCTCTTCCTCCACTGGAACAGGATGAATAGCCCTGGTACTGAGAAGAGAAAGTAACTACTTGTGAGCCTCTACCAACTGGTATGGAGGAAGGTCTGGCAGCTCACTTGGGGTTGGCAGTGAGTGGAAGTAGAATCTGTATCCCTGGGATACAGTGTTTAGAACCCATCGGTCGGTCCTGGGTAATGGACATCCAGTTTTAAGCATGCAGCCCAAGTTTTCCTCCTCGGGGTGCAAGTACTTATGGCATGGCTGGAAAGGATGATAGACAAGTCACTGTGATTTTTTTCCGTAAGGGGGTGGCTTACCACTCCCTGTTTTTGAGGGGGGAGCACTCCATTGTTTAGATCTCTGCATACCCTGAGACTGTAGCCTTGGTGGTCTGTTGCCCCTGGGTTTGGGCTGAGAAGACCTGGTAGGGACTGGAAAGGATCAGTTTTTAGAAGGCCAATGCCTACTGAATCTGGGTGGCTGTACCTGTAAGAAATCTAAGTCTGCATAGATTTAGCTTTTTCCTCCATCTTTTTAAGAACCTCTTCTGCTTTTGTGCCAAAACAAACATTCCTGGTTTAATGGAGCATCTAGTAATTTTGTTTTGCCACGGTCTGGCAAGATTTGTTCCTGCAGCCAAGCATGCCTTCTCAGTACAGACCCAGTGACGGCAGCCCTGCAAGATGCTTCTAAGGCATCAAAACCACACTGCAAAGTATGTTTATTGACTTGGTTTGCAGAATGCAATAACTCCTGTAAATCTTTATTTTTTGCAAAATCTGGAAGCAACAACATTTTTTGTTTAATTAGTTCAATAATATGCTGCTGGTACTTTAACATGTGAAACTGGCAATTTAAAGCCCTGATGGCAAGAGTTGCAGAGGTACATACCTTCTTGCCCAATCTGTCTAGAGCCCTCAAATCCCTGTCTTAAGGGGTAGGATTTTTGGCTGTAGTAGCCTTAATACCTTTAGATTCCTGGGAAATGGTCTCTGGATCTGCAGTGAGATTCTTAGATACATTTGTGAGAGTCGGGTACCCTGTAGTACCGGTCAGGCTTTCTAAGAGCTTGTGGTAAAGTATCATGAGCAAGACTGGACTCCATGAAAACCTCATCTACAATATCCAGAACAGGGGGTGTAGCTAGAGCCCTGTGCTGTGGCAAGTCTAAAAATTCTCTGAGTCTCTTCTTGGACTGTGGGTAGTCCTGGCATTCCCAGCGGAAATGCTCTAAGGTATGTAAGGTTTCACCTCTGGAGGGGAGGCACAGGGAAGGGAATCCTCTGCATCTGAATCCTCATAAGTAAATAAGGTATGTCCTGGCAATCAGAGGGGTCGGAGTCCTTGGACTCATGGTCTGTTGAATCAGAAGGGAAATCAATTCTTTGTCTTTTAGAGGGGGAAGGCTGGCTTTCCCTGATGAGAGTTAAAAGATCTTCAGCCATTCTAAGCATTTGTTTCTGTGGCATGGGAGGTTGAGCATGCACTTTGGTCGTCTGTTTTCTAGGCATAGTGCGAACTCTGGGCCTGAGAAACTCGGCCGTTTTAGTCTGAAACAAAGTAGTAGGTTTAATATGAACATCGGAAGGTCAGAATGCACCCTCAGAAGCCAGTGCCTGCACAGCGGCTCCGGACCCATAGAAGGTAGAGACATCCGCAGGTTCCATAATCGAAGATGCATCTCGCGGCATACCGGACTCCGAATGCGTCTCAGCAGAAGCCCAAGAATCTGTGGAAGTGGGTATCAGGGGCTGCAAAGTCTCCTCACTGAGTACCGGCGGACTGGTGACTAGCTTAACAGAAGCGTCGTCGGCAGTTTTGGACCTATGCGGTCTGGCTCGGTCTTCATTCTTACTTTTTTTTCAGAAGATCGGTAGTCGGATGGCTTACAGAAGCCATTCCAGAATACGGAGAATGAGAGTGAAAGAATTTAGCAACAAAAATAGCCCGACGAATAGTCCGGGCATTAAACAAGGCACAAAACCGACAGCGAGGAACGTCGTGGTCTGGGCCTAAACAGGTGATGCAGTAAGAATGAAAATCTCTGAGGTATTTGCTTTCCACAGGCAAGACAATTAACTTTTTCTGACATCGGTTAGAGCAAAAAAAAAGAATCTCCAATGCGGTACTTAGCTTTAGAAGGCTTCAGGTTTGAAACTCGAAAAATGAAAATTTCAGGTAGTGGCTGACCGGCACTTGCGAACTGCTTCTGCTTTGGGCTCCCGCACGGCAAGAAAAGTTGATGTAATGGTGTCAGCTGCATGTTTTATACCCCTGACAACCTGACGTCATGGAAGAGGCAACAGCATCAGACGCAGCAATCCCAAGACTCAGGTATTCGGGCCGACTGAGGGCTACCTGCAGGCAGATAACCCAAGTGTAATGACTGCAACAGTGAAACACTAAGAACATCCGCTGGTTCCACAGTCGAAGTAGCATCTCGCATCATACCGGACTCAGAATGGGTCTAGCAGAGGCCTACAAATCCACAGAAGTGGGCATCAGGGGCTGACGCCTCACTGAGTACCGTCGGACTGGCGACTAGCTTAACTGAAGAGTCAGTGGCAGTTTTGGACCTATGCGGTCTGTCCCTGTCTTTATCCTTACGTTTTTTCGAAAGATCGATAGTCTGATGGTTTACCGAAGCCATCTCGGAATATGGAGATAGGGAGCAAAAGAATTTAGCAACAAAAATAGCCCGACTATGAATGGTTCAGGCGTTAAACAAGGCAAAAAACCAACAGTGAGGGACTCTGTGGTCTGGGCCTAAACAGGTGATTCTGTAAGAATTAAAATCTCTGAGGTAATTTGCTTTCCACAGGCAAGACAATTGTTAAGTTTTTCTGGCATCAGTTAGAGCAAGAAAAAAGGATGCCCAACGGGGTACTTAGCTTTAGAAGACATCAGGATTATCAACTCGAAAAACGAAAACTTCAGGTAGCAGTTGACCGGCACTTGCGAACTGCTTCTGCTTCGGACTCCTCCTCGGCAAGGAATACTAATGTAATGGCAACGGCTGCCTGTGTTTATACCCCTGACTACTTGACGTTATGGAAGAAGCGACAGCATCTGACGCAGAAATTCTAAGACTCTGGTATTCGGGCCAAATGAGGGCTACCTGCAGGCAGATAACCCAAGTGTGATGACTGCAACAGTGAAACATCAGTGTTTTAAGCAGAACACTGGCCTTAAAAATCAGAGTAATTAACCTTAACCATACTCATCACACAGCTTGCTGGCAAACAAACACATGAAAAGAACTACATGCTGCAAGCTTTATTTTATACACACATGCATAACATACACACACGCACTCACTTCTGTCATATGGAAAAATTGGTGGATTCAATTACGGAGCAATTCTATGCAAGAAGTACAAACACATGCCAAAAGACTACCTGTACTCTTCCCAGAAGGCACAAACTGGAGAGGAAAAAAATACAGCAACAGTTTGAAGATACGTTTTTTTTTTTGCTTTTCTTGGTTTAATTTCTCCAAGTCTTTTGGGTTTCTAATACCATAACAGGAATGGACCCCATTCCTAAGTCAAAGTATGATTAAAGCTCATGAAATCAGTATTCTTTCAGTCTTTAATGTTAGCCAAAAGTGCTCTTCACAGCACTTGCAATGTGCCCAGAACTGACTCCTCCTACAATTCATATAGAGAGTTACATACATCGGCAGCATATCTAAATAATCGTGGTATTTTATGACTTCATGTCTCTCTGTATACAAGACACTAATCATTGGGTATTATAGCTATTTCAATGATTAATGCTACTTTTGTCTTCTTTTCATGGACTACTATATCTGTTTTTCTCATCTATTTTCTATACTGTTGATAATGGGTAATCCCATGCAATAGAAGCTTCATCATTCTCTACAATTCTAATGTTTGCACAATCCTCAATGCAACAGTCTTGCCACATTACTATGGCTTTCAGTATACAAGCCCTCTGCCATTAGTGTATCACACCCAGCAACAAGATATGCAACTGTTTCCAGTTCCGTTTTACAGAATTTACGTGCGTCTGTTTCTCCCACATGTTCAATGGACTTTGCAAACTAAGATATACATCCACTATCCTGGGTCACCAATATTAACCTTTCATCTTTTGGTTTAAATTCACCTCTCCTCAACAATTCCTGCATCAGATCGTAATTGACATGAGGTTGCTCCAGGAGTTTTCTGTACTTGCAACTATATTTCTGCATTTTTCACATTTCTTGCCTTCTCATCTGATCCTTCTCCTTATGTTCTTTAGTTTTTTTGGCACATTCAGTTGTTGCTTGAATTTGGTCTACTTATGGTTTAATTTCCTTTCCTGCTTGACACAGATATGCTTCTTTTAAACTAAGCAGGGAAGTCATCTTAGACTTGTTCTCCCCTAGGTTTTAACACTTTCACTAAGTTTGGATCTGGTGAAGTCAGCAGGTATGTATGCAGTCTTATAATTGCAGATCTATACACGTAACCAATTTTGAGGATATCCATACTCCTTCAGAACGAGGAATATATAATCTTGGTATACACACGGATTTTTACATATCATTCGATAAGCATGAAACATTTTTCTTTTTTTCCTGTTCAGCCTATCCAACACTGTTTGGGGCCAATCACCCCAAAACTGCAAGTTAGAACACAAAAAGCAAACTGGTTTACTGCTTGGACTGGATTCCTAGCTGTCACGGCTGTTTTCAATATTAATTTTAGTCTTCTAAAATATTTTTTTACTGAGTTTTATTCACATTTGTTCATGTTTTACTGCCGATCCTTCATCAATTCCCAAATATTTATCACTCCCTCCTGCTCAAGTTCCATTATATCACATTCCTGTCCTAAACTGATATTTTCTTGGTGCTGCACCTTTCCTGCTTTGAATGTTGCTTTTGCACATTTATCAAAATCAAATTACATTCTTGTACCATCACCTGAGAAAGGTTTGACCATTTCCAGTTGCGCTTTCAGCTCCTCATCTGATGAGCTATACAGTTTTAAATCATCCACAAAAAAGATTTTACACTTTGTTGCTTTCTGGGAGCCAAACTGTAACCATGAACTTATCTGTTTAAGGATACACTGGACACAACCACCACGATGTAATGGACCAAAATGTAATGAAATGTTGGTCCATTACATCGTGGTGATTGTGTCCAGTGTATCCTATTTGAGCATTCTTCTTTTTTGGGACGTATACCTTTGGATGGTAGCAGCATTTTGTTCCTCATCTGTTTAAGGGCAAGACTGAAGAGCAGCAGTGATGGAGAGTTACCCTGGAATATCCTCCACTGAATTTTTATCCCTAGAATAATAATTTGTCCTTTATCATGGGTTAGCTGCAAAGTGGCTTGCCACTATTTCATGGTCACTGTAATGTAATTGATCAATTTAGGGTGTATCGTATTCATCTGTAAGAACTCCTTTATCCATGAATGTGCTTCAGTTGAGTATCAGACGTCACTGAATCACCGTCAAGTATGTCCCTCACTGAGACATAAATGCACTGTGGCATTTGGTACCAAAGCTCAAACAAAACCCAAACCTATTTGAAAAGTATAAACATCAACTTACGGGAGGACTTTTACAGCAAATAATTAAAAATTCTTAAGGCTACAAACAGGCCTTGTAATTAAAGAAAAGCAATCTAAAGTAGGTTAACCAAAACAAAAGCCATTTTCCCATTCCTTGATGGTACTTGCCTTAGTGATCATTCAGCTACTGAGAATGATTTAAGCCAAACCGTTTGTGGTCAGATTCAGTGCAACAGTCTTTCTTTGCCCTTTCATGCAAAATTCTTCGTTCTGAAAGGTCTGTGAGAGGGAAATAAGGACAAAAAAAAAATTACAACTACATTTAAACTCAGCTTCTCAAAGTCTCAATTTTTAGAACTATATAGGTTTAACTTAAGTCTCAGAAGTCAAACATATTCAACTGACATCAGTTTACAAAATATGTGTAGCACACTGCTATAGTGAAATTTTCCAGGAAGTTTTGTACCCAAATCATTCTCTGCATGCCTCAAACTACTCCACTGTGTCATGAAACATCAGTACTTTTACTGCTCAAGCACATAACACAAGAGGGAAACAATACCTGAGGGGAACCTGGAATTTTGCAACTCACTCGTTTCTTTCAAAGAATTTCTTAAAAATTCAGTTTTGATCATTATTATAAAATGTTACGTTGCTATCCATATTCAGCAACGTTTGTAACACACAAGAAAATATTGGTAGTGATCTTCAAATGCAGAAAGATACTTTGGTAAGGATAACGAAACATCACAGCGATGAACATTTACTGGCACAAGTATCTTTTCAAATACAGGGAATCCCCAGCCAGGGTTCATAGTCAAGTTTAATAAAATGATCACAATAAATGTAGCAGATGGGTGCATGGGAAACTGGTCTTCAGTTCACTAACATGGGATTCAATGCATCATGTTTTCATCAGTCTGTATATGGGTGTTTTCTAAAAAGTCAAAGAAGTAAGCCATGGTGATATCCTTTGCCTATTGTTCCAGTCACCAAAATGAAATTCTGTTGCATAGTAAGTTTCTGCAGGTTTCTCTTGACATAGCCTTCTTTCAGTGAAACCATGCACTGTTTTGGGTCTACAGCCCCACTGACCAAGCACTTCCAGAAATTACAAAAATTATTTCCTTCGAACATCAATTTGTTGAGCTTTTTCCCTTTCAAATGACATCGGTTTTCACTGCCCTTGGCACGGATTTTAAATATTTGCACATATTCTGTAAACTTTTCAAGCACTTTAACATACCTCCATAGAGCTTTCTACCTACCAACCTATTGCAATATTCCCCCCACTCTCTTACATACTAGACAGAAGCATCAATCAAATCCCAATGTTTCTGCTAGACAAACAATTTACCTCTCACAACATGGCTTCTGGCCTTATCACAGCACTGAAGCTGCCCTACTACACTTTCTGGACATAGTTAACCAAACAAGAAATATAGGTAACACTGTCTCCACCCTATTTCTATCCTTGAAAGGCATTTGATACCATATCTCACCCACTTCTCCTCAATGAGGTCTTAAGACTAAGCAGGACCCACCACATAATGGTTCACCAATTACCTCAACAAACGTGCACAATACATCAAACAGCAGTATTCCTACTTTACTCATCTGTCAGCGCAAACAGGAAAGCTCTTGTTTAAAATATTCATAAACAGCATGCTAACCAATACGAAAATGACTATGTTGACGACTCTGCTTTTATTTGTTCAGACCCAATACTATACCAACTACAAATGATCACCCTAGATGCAGTTTCCTCTACTGAGATCTGGCTAGAATAATCTCAACTCTTCCTAAATCCCAAAAAAACGAAATTAATAACATTTACCTCAAATAACATCCTACTAACTAGCACTACAGTAAATAGTCTCACCTACAGATTTACTATTCTAACTAGAACAGAACAAGTCACCCATAAAAAGTTACTGAGCGTCATCATAGATGACCAACTTAAATTTAACCAGCACATCAATGCTGTTGTCAAAATGCCAGTTAGGGCAATTTTACAAAGCCAGACCATATCACACTGACCAGAGCAGGAAAGTAACTAACATCCCTCTTATTTCCAAGTCTACTGTATGCATCTACAGTTGGCACAGACTTTTAAAGCTGCAATAATAAAACAAGCCTGAACAGTGCTATAATAAAGTAGAGTTGCATCCAGCTTCAAAAACTGAACTCGCTACAACCCGTCACACCAGATTATTACATACTCAGCTCAGAATGCCATATAAAACACATCAACCATCAGTTGGTTTGTGTCTTTCGGCTTTTCCCGGTTAGGGGTCACCACAGCAGAAATCCGGTCCGCTAATGATTGGCAGTTGATTTGTACGTACCGGCTTGCCAGGCGTGATGCACAACCTTCATAGCAAAATTATACAAACCGAAATAGAATCATTGATCAATTGACCAATGCCCAACAGAATCTGAAAAACTCAACTCAAATGAGGACCATTTATACTCTAAGCATAAGTAAAATATAGAACAGCAATCCCTCCACATCAAAACTACATCTAAATCACATTAGTATATACAACTGTTCTGAACCACCAGGATAAAAATTCTCAAGATTTCCTCCTCTTACTTAAATAAACCATTTCTTCCCAACTTTTTCTTTTTTTTTTTTTTAACATATTACTGAAGTGAACTTACTGCACTCCTTCCAGAAATTCCTTGCAGTTCATATACAAGCATGAATATAAACATGAATTACATTACTTCAGCTCCCATAATTTTGATACTTTCTACTTCTTAGTGACATTTATACGGATAATTTCCTGCTCCAGTGATGTTCTGTAATGTGCACCAATGTCACATCTTACTACAGTTACTCTGACATGATAGTTCCTCTTTACTCCATTTTAATGAATGCCATTATCTTCTGAAAACTGTTTAAAAGTTTGTTGTATTGCACATCTACTATTTCTTGGAGCTTTTCTCCTCAGGCCTCTACTGAAAATGGACAATGTAACCCAGTCAGACTTTCCCAGAAAACAAAAGCAAATAAATACTGTAACCTTTCAAAGAATTTCTTAAGCATTCAGTTTTTATCTTTACTACAAAATATAATGTTGATGTCAGTATGTTAAATTTCTGCATGCGAGTGCATTATGTTTTTGTATAAGCACTTACTGACATTTCAGGTGTCTGAAGACAGGCAAACTGCCAACTCACTTACTGTGTTAACACATGATTAAAGGAACCAATTCTCTCTCTCTCCCACTCCTGTGGAAAGGAATACTTACCTGCCCTGATCCAGCATTCAGGAGCCTTCTCCTTCCACCACAACTTGTTAAAAGAGTTAAAAAGTAGCATTAGAGGTTTTCCAAGACTTCTAGATTGAATTTGATCCAATTTTAATGTCCTGTCAATCTTTAATTTTCTGGTGTTTTTATGACTTGGGTGAAGCCCCTCTTCATCATCAGCACTTCAAAGTGTAGACGTTAAGTACTTCCGCTCTTCAACAGGTGAGCCAATGTTTCATGAATACCTCAAGTGTCCAGATTTTTACCTCATATTTTTGGTCTTTTTCTCATAAAAGTTGTGGTTTTCTGATATGTTACTGAGTACTGAAGTCAACAAATGCTGATGTACATTCGTTTCGGACTTCACATCCTTCCCAAAATGCATGCGAAGACAAATCCTGTTATGTTACCAACATTCTACGTTTATAAGAGCAAATCAATCTCTGTTCCTATTTCTGGGCTGTTGCTATATGCTATAGGCTATATGAAGCTGGGTCAAAAAAAAATGAAAAAACATGGCCAAAAGGAAAAGCTGCAGATAATGCAAGGTGATGTCATAAACATGATTAAAACTTAAGGTAATCAGAACAGATTAAGAATTTATAAAAAGCTGACAAGCAGAAGAGCTAGCAGTACACAAACAAAATATACAAGTATAACAATGTAGGAATGGGTATATGTACATATATCTATACAGATGTATGCACATGTAAAAGGGTATATGTACATATATCTATACAGATGTATGCACATATAAAAACTGATCACACAAGATAAAAACAGGATATGTATGCTAAAAAAAGTGACAAAAACGGGCCACTAATTATTTTAGTAACTTTGGGTGTTCTGGATAATGGTAAGATGAAAAGGGCGTTTAAGGGGTCTCACAAGCAGTTCAGTTTATAGTGTGGAGTGCTGCCATTAGAATACAGATTACAAACTGGGGTATAGGAAAACGTTTGGTTAGGGGTTGGACAAAGAGGAGTTGAAGTGAGTTAACAGGTTCGATTTGAGATTACTTCCACTCTCGTTTGCACATAGTACCTGCTGCTTCTGGAGCCAAGTTCTGAAATCGGGCCCCACTGTAAAAGAAAAGAAGAATCTGCCTGTTAATTATGTAGATCTCACACATGATGAATTGTGGCAGACATCGGAAGGTAAAATATATTTTGTCTACCCTCAGCCTCTTTTCCAACTAGCTGAATTATTCAAACAGTATACCTCACAAAAAAGATCTCAAGTCTCAGTCCCCTTAACTATTCTGATTTAGAATCCCTGTCCCTCTATTTCACACTATTCACAACAAAACAATGTCTGAACTCTAACTAAATACTGGTGATGAAGCAAACACAGCTCTAGATCACAGCAACATCAGCTTGGGCTAGGTTCTACATATTCCAGAAGAGGCTGCCCTTATAGATCAGATTACACTCCCCATCCAGTCATCCATACTGGTTTTAATAGTTGTTAGGGAAGTAAACTTAATCCTTTGATATGTGAGGAAAATATTCTTAATGGGGGCTACAGTATCCTAACAGTACTAGGTGATGTGGCTGAGATTCTCAATGGTCTCCTTGGTTGAAAGCTTAAGAACCTACGAGTTTATTCTTTTACACTTTGGGGGAGATGGCATATGTCATGCCAATCAAGGAATGGTTAGAGTTACTCAGGCAAGTGAGAGCCATAACATATCAATGGCCTCAAGTGTAATCATCAGAGGTGGCATAAAGACTTGGATGGAAGGGGGTCGGGTCCATTCAGGAAGTAGAGAATGTGCCACAAGATAGTGGACATTCGGCAATCTTTTCAAGGAAATGGGGGGGTGGCATTTATACAGTACAGTCAGATATCAACGCTAACTGCCAATTATGTATCAGTTGGACACAGTGCATCTGCCAAATAAGTTGATGTACATCTATGCAGAGCTGAAGGCTGGACTGGCTAGGTTAAAGGCTAAACTGCAAGTATGACAGAGGTGCTTGCTAGAAGGGGAGAGAGATGAGAATCTCTCCTTTTTTGTGGCAGAAGGTAGGATTGGTAAGGGAGTTCAAAGATAACTGGGAAGGACACAGGATTCAAAGTTAATCCTCCCACAGAACTGGTGGCTTCAAGAAGGTCTGAAAATGTACCAGTCTCCTTTTGGCAGACTGTAAAGCAGCACAAGAAAAGAAATGAAATGATTAAAACTTAAAATTGTTATTGGAAATGTATGCAAGTGATGCAGGACCAAACTGACAGAGCTGTAAACTCTGTAGTGCTTAGGTCTCAATCATTTGAACATAGTCGCCTGGAAGATACAGCCTTGGGCACATGTCCTCAAGCAACTGTCCAAACATTTATCTATCTGTTTAAAAATCCTTAACAAAAAACATATGTCTATGACTATTTTAGTCCAGTGTGTGTGTGTGTGTGTGTGTGTGTGTGTGTGTGTGTGTGTGTGTGTGTGTGTGTGTGTGTGTGTATATATGTATATATATATATATATATATATATATATATATATATATATATATATATATATATATATATATATATATATATATATATATATGGGGGGTTGTGGATGGATACACATACATTATCTCTCTCTCTCTCGCTATATATATATATATATATATATATATATATATATACACACATACACACACAGTTTTATATATATATATATATATATATATACATATATATACACACATTTTATATATATATATATATATATATATATATATATATATATATATATATATACACACACACACACACATACATATACACACACAGACACTAATAATTCTTGATCAAATAATGTAATACAATATAAATACACACATATATATATATATATATATGCATATATATATATATATATATATATATATATATATATATATATATATATATATATATATATATATATATATTTATATATATATATGCATATATATATATATATGCATATATATATATATGCATATATATATATATGCATATATATATATATATATATATATATATATATATATATATATATATATAAACACCTTTTTTTTAATAATTCTTAAGTAATGTAATAGAAAATCAATGTAAATAAGTAAAAGGTGTTGGTTGCTGATTTGCAAAGTCTGTTACAATGATGCTGAAACAATGAAATATGTAATGGACTTGTTATTTGTCTTTGCTGACCAAAAAAAAAAATTCTGCGGAGGCATGGGGAGAAAAGTTTCACATTTCAGTTACACATGATGTGCACTGATAAATGTGGAATAAAACATCTATACATGAGCTTATTTATATGATTTTTAAATAATTTGTTTAAATGCACAAAGAATTTAAAAAAAAAGACAAATTAAAATATGTTGGCTAATTACTGAATAGAAAATTAAACTATTAAACAAAAGGCAAAGAAAGAAAAATAAATGCACAAACATACAAGTCTGATAACTATCAGAAGTGAAGTCTTTGATACTTTGAAGGACTGTTTGATAGTCACTGCAGAGGTGTTCTCAGCCTCAGACAAAATATCTGCCTACAATTAGGCAAGGAAAGCTGTCAGAAAACCAACAGCTGCCTAATCTCACCTCACATACAATGCAGAATGCTTCTAATGACTTGGCATCTACTCCCAGAGACTCAAGACAAGCAATAGGGAAGGTAACTAAGCAACTTGGACATCAGAGCCAATGGATAGTTAGTGTCACATGACTGAGTAAAACAGTCATTGCTGATTTCTAATTGTACACAGTTACGCTGACTTGACTTTGGAGTTACTCTTCACTGCTATCAAAACCTTACTTCCTGTACTCCTGACACAGTTAATAGCATATAATGGCAGATAATTACCAAGAAATCTAGCAGAAGATTCACCAACCGTGAAATCAAGAAAGTAGGCAACATCCATTAGGAGCAATTTTAGGATACTTGTGAAAGAACCTTTTTGCTTATCTTTACTTAGTTACATCTGTCACTGTATTTACATAAAGCTACAGGGGGGAAAAAAAGTGTCTCATTTTGCTTTTCAACATTGTTCTTTTCTGAAACGGAAAGTTATTTCAAATGCTTGCGACTTCCAATTTACACACCACACAATCAACATCTGAATACTTAAAACATGCAATACAAGGATTCTACAAAGAAATAAAGAAAATAAATCGGGTTACCACACCCAGCATGTAACATTACAATAAAAATAAATAGTGTCAAAACTTAAGCAAATATCAGGTACAGAGACTGTAGGTAGTCTAGCATTTTCTTAACCAATGCCGATTGAATTTTTCATGAATTTCCCTATGAAGAGTTATTCCTGGTAAGTACGAGAATCTACCTCGAATTAAAAAAAATTTCTCAACTTCAACTGTGATCAGCCTAATTAATCTTGCAGTACAGAAAAGCATGAAAAAGTAATAATTTTCACACTGCAATTAGAATTGCTAAAATGTTATAACAGCAATGCACATATATACATAAATCTAAGGGCAAAACAAGTAGCAACAAATCACCTGACAATATTATGTTTTTGTAAAGTGGCAGGAAACCCGAACTTCTATCGAAACCCACATAGGCACAGGAAGGAAAAGAAAATTCTGCAGAGAAAACATCCAGTCCAAGAACCAAACAAAACAATGAGCACTTCAAGGCATCAGTGCTAACAACTAGAAAATTACTAACATTTATCACCCATTTAGAATACAGAGAGAATAAATCAGGAGCAGAAGAGCAGCCAAACTCCAAAATGATGCACTAAGGCAAATATGATGTACTGAAAGAAGTCTTCAACGGACTTAGTAAGTCTTCAAACTACACGCGAAGCACTGACCACCACAGTGGATTCCCCAACACTAAAGTGTGCCTCACTAACCAAGCAAAGACCAACTTTCCATTCAAATGAACTTCCCACAAAAAAAAAAAAAAAAAAATACGCTCTTGGAATTTGAGACATTTCTACTGCTTAGGTCATTTTCCTCCAAGTCTTATTTACATAAGCAAAATCAGGAATGACCTAGAACACCACACTGCTGAACCGTAGCTTTTACAAACTGCAATAATTATCAACCTATAAAGCAGTGGCAATAACTTAAAGAACATGGCAAAACAAGCAAAATGTGCTGTTTGCAAGCCATCTCCATTAAAAAAAAAGAAAATTAAGACCATCATTAATGCATGATGGTGACAACAGCTGTGTGTGTGTGTGTGTGTGTGTGTGTGTGTGTGTGTGTGTGTGCACGCCAATGGTCAGTCCTTATCAAGGGCTAGCTTTTTACCAGTAATCTAGCAACATTTCCAACTAAACAACTGCCTCTACTATACAAACAAAAGCTAGAATACCTGCCATTGATTCTCAACAGGCAGAAGCTGCAAAAGCAATGCTCTAAAGGTTTGGCCTATATTACCAGTTAAAATCTCCTGTACCTCATATGTCAAGAAACATACTTTAACCAAGGTCCAAACATGAAAGTATGCATTCTTCTCAAATGAGACCATCATGCAACAATCCCTGAGGCACGGTCTAGCTCCTAATACAAAACGTGACCCCTGCACCTCCCTCAGACAGTGCTTTGAGATGACATGCTGGTGTAGGAGTGCAGTATGTCAATGCAGGCTGGGAGCAGTCTGCTAAAACCAAAATTAGGGCAGAGGCAGCCCGACATATCCTATCTGCTGATCTCACAACACTATCTGGCGAACTGCTTACTCAACAATAAGCCAATGAACACTTTCAAAATGAGGTTGCAGGCAAATGCAGTGCTACAATTTGCTTCTGCTGCACTTATTCTATGAAACAATTTGACTGTCACAAACAGTGCCACTCTGCTACTGTCAAGAGTTCCACATGAAGAGTTTCCATTTTTAGTAAAGCTTATGTTTTTTTTTTATATACACAAACTTACTCAAACAAGCCCCTTTCTAAAATGTTTTACAAGATATTTGCTGTACAGCACAGGACATTGACTGCATTAGTCAGTTTTGTACCACACTTTCTGCATGCAGAGCAAACCACAGCTTGATCCTTTATTCTCATAATTATTTTATTTAAACTTGTTTGCCAGAATAGAGCACTGATCCAAATGAACTCATTTCCGTTTCATCCTGGGTACGAAATGCACAAACATCAGTTAGAAATGTACATTATAAAAGCAAAAAAAAAAAATCAAACAATGTGATAAATGCAACAATGGCAATACCAAAAAAAAAATTATGACAAATGGGGTTTTATGGACTGGTGGTTGGGATTGTAGAATGGTATTAAAAATAGAAAGAGAAAAAATTATAATATACCTATCATGATAAATATGGAAGGGAACAGGGGTGTTGTAAAATACTGGTAACAACCCCAATTTTTTTTCTGGAAAAGAATGACAAGAAATTGACACAAAAGAAAATGTTCTACTTGTGGGGCAACAGGACATAATGCAAAAAAAATTATTTGAAGTGTTACAAATGTAACAAACCAGACGTTTATGGGTGAATTGCAAAAAAGAGTATGGAAAAAGAAAGATAAGAAAAATAACAAATCGAATAAACTTTATAAGTAGTAGAAACAGAAGAAAAATTGGTACTATTATTATCGCAACCAGATTTCAAACAACTTCATAATACGTTAAGTACCGATACATCTTCACAGCTGTCCAGTTTCTAAAAAAAAGTGTCTCATTACTTAGGACTGAAATGCAAACAACTGACTGTTTTCGGTCAGTTGTTTATAACCAGGAGCTCAAGCTGTCACAATTTCAGGACAAACGAGTCTTCTGCTTTGTGTTGACGTGCACTGGTAAAACAATCTGAGAGGCTTCATGTTTTTCATCTTTAAAAAACTGTAACAGTTGTGAAAATACCCAAGCACCGAAAAATGTACAAAACTGAAAATAGATAAGATACGTGGGACTTTGCTGAACCAGGGTATGTTACGCAAAATGTTTACCACCAAACTAAGATGCAGCATTGCAAACAGTTATTTTCTCCTAAAACTCGCTATTTGAAATTGGGTTTACGACATCCCACACCCCTTCCTGAATAGCCACAGCTCAGGTAAAACTCTTCCTATTGCTTTACGATGAAGAGAGCAGCATTTTGCCCTCAACAAAAGAGTGCACAGCTAGCTGCAGTCTTGTGGTCATGAAGAGTCCGTCAATACTTAACAGTTAAAGAGTAAACATAACCTCTCAACTGTACCCTATTATGAGCAGTGCTCCTTATTAAAAAAGTCCATCCATATTCACTCTGCTGTGAAATACGTTATATCCTAAAACCTGCTTTACAAATATCCATGGAAAAAATAATGAATCACTTTCAACCAGCAGAACGTTTTCCAAGTATAAAAGTAAGTAAAGTACAGTTTTGTACCTACCATAAATGTAGATGTTAGAGTGTATACACTGCTGCAGTCATTACACTTGGGTTATCCCTGCCATCAGGTGGTTATCCAGTCGGCCCTAGTTCCAATGTCTTGGTCCGGCGTCGGTTGCTGTCGCCTCCTCCCTAACATCATTTCGACAGGGGTATGTAAGATGCAGCAGACGCCATTTTCTTCAGTTTTTCTTGCCCCAGATGTCAGGTGCCCCCAAATAGGTAGGCAATTCAAATTGCTAGTAAAACATACATAAGAAAAGCAAACAACAACTTTCAGTTACCAGCAAATACTCCCCATAGGTAGTAAAGGGTAGAAGTCATAGGTACGTACCAGCAAGTAAGAGAGGAAGGAGGGAGGGTAACCTGGACTGCAGCAGTGTATACACTCGAACATCTACATTTATGGTAGGTACAAAACTGTACTATGTTCATCGTGTGACACTGCTGCAGTCATTACACTTGGGTTGAATCCCAAAGATGAGGTAGGGTGGCTGGTTCTATAAGACATTAGGGGTGGCTATAAGGCGCTGCAGCACAGCAGTGGCGAAGCCAGCTCTGGATTTGGAGTATAAAGGCAAATGGTAATGCTTGGGGAAGGTATGCACAACTCCATGTTGCTGCTTCCAAAATATCCTTGGTAGGTACTCCTCTGAGGTAGGCAGTTGAAGTGGCTGTTGCCCTGGTGGAGTGAGATCTAATGCTGCTAGGTACAGGTTTCCCTTGGTGTTTATTGCAGAAACGTATACAGTGTCCTATCCATTTTGAAATAGTCTGTTTTGAAATGGCTTTTCCCTGTGCTCCTGCAGCATATGCTACCAATAATTGCTCAGATTTTCTGAAAGCTTTGGTTTTGTCCAAGTAGAAGCATAACTGCCTGTGAATGTCCAAAGAATGCAGTAGTCTCTCCCCTTTATTCTGTGGTTTTGGATAAAAAGTTGGCTAGTTTGGTTTACAGCCACACTTGATATCACCTTTGGCATAAACGTAGGGTTAGTTCTTAAAGACACCCTGTCCTGGTGGAAAATGAGGAAAGGTTCCACTGCCATTAGTGCCTGTAATTCTGAAACTCTTCGTGCGGATGTTATTGCCAGTAGCAGAGCAGTTTTCCAAGAGATATATTTTAATTCTGCTGTGTTAGCTGGCTCAAAAGGAGGTAAAGTTATTTTCCAAAACAAAGTTGAGGTCCCAGGTTGGAGTAGGTGCTCTATGAGGCAGTCTTATGTTTTTAGCCCCTCTGAGGTACTGTTTTAGCAAAGGATTAGAGAAAATTGGTGGATCCGTGTTGTAATGAGCAGAGATGGCAGAGGCGTGGATCTTGATGGATGAAAAGGAGAGGCCCTTGTCCAGCATCTCAGTTAAATATTGTAGTATCTGAGGAATGTTTGGGAAAAGAGGGTCAAGGCTGTGAGCCTGGTTCCAGGCACAGAATCTCTTCCATTTATCCGAATAGGCTTTCCTGGTACTAGGCCTTCTGGCCTCCAGAATGACATCCATAACGGCTTTGGAGAGAGGCATCGCTTGCTTGACTAAGGAATTTTCCATGCAGCTAGGTTTAAGGTCTTTAGCTGGCTGTGAAGTATCTGATTGTTGTGCTGAGTCAGCAGATGTGGGATTTGAGGCAAAATCCAGGGTGGTTCTTGTGCTAAGTTCTTTAAGATTGGGTACCAGTGCTGGCGTGGCCAGTCTGGTGCAATCAGGATCATCTTTGGCTCTTCTTGCCTGGCTTTTAGGAGTACCTTTGGAAGAAGAGGTAGAGGTGGGAAAGCATATACTTGCAGGTTTTTCCAGCTGAATGAGAGGGCATCCACTTTCCATGCAAGTCCTTGTGCAGAATTTCTGTAGCTGGCAGTTCACTGGAGATGCAAACAGATCCATGTCCGGGCTCCACCATTTCTGCGTTATCATTCTGAATATTTGTGGATTCAATTCTCATTCGTGGGGATCCATGATGTTTCTGCTTAAGTCGTCTGCCGGTGTGTTTTTCTCTCCTGGCAGGAATTGTGCTTGCAGATGAACTTGGTAGTCTAGAGCTGTGTTCCACAAAGTCATGACTTGTCTGCAGAGGGGGTAGGAGTGTGTGCCCCCTTGCTTGTTTATGTACCACATAACTGTGGTGTTGTCTGTCTTTAGTAATAGTTGTCCTGGATGCAGCAGGTCCTTGAAAGCTATAAGGGCATTTTGTACAGCTAGCATCTCTTTTTGATTGATGTGAAGATGCCTTTGTTCTGCGGGCAACTCGCCCTGAATACATTTTCCTGCCATGTGTGCTCCCCAGGCGTAATCCGATGCATCTGTTGTCAGTGTTTGCCTGGCTGTGGGTTGAGTAAAAGGCTGTCCCTTGTTGAGGTGACAAGCTTGAGCCCACCATCGAAACTCCTGTTGAAGGCAAGGAATTAGTGGTATAACTGTTTCCAAACAGTGACAGTGTTGAGACCATACACTCTTTAGGTACCATTGTAGTTTCCTCATATGCAGTCTGGCATATGGAATTAGTAGTATGCAAGATGCCATGTAACCCAAGGCCTGCAGAATTTTTCTTGCAGGGAGTTGGGTCTTTGTTGCCATCAATTGAAAGTATTGAGTCAGTTGTCCTTGCTTGTCTGGTGTGAGATAAGCCATCTGGGCCATTGTGTTCAAGCTGGCACACAGGAATATTATCTCTTGTGAGGGCACTAGTTTTGATTTCTTTTCGTTTACTGTGTACCCCAGGCAACTTAACTTTTTTACGAACGCCAGATGCTTTAGAAGAATGTCCTTGCTCTCTGCTTGAATCAGGCAATCGTCCAGGTACGGATAAATTTGAATTACTTTGTCTGCAAAATGCAATTACTGGTGCCAGGCACTTTGTGAAGACCCTGGGCACAGTAGATAAGCCAAAGGGCACTGCACAGAATTGATGGTGCATTGAACCAGCTATGACTCCGAGGTATCTTCTGCAGTTTTGTCTGATAGGGACATGAAGGTTTGCCTCCTTGAGGTCCAAAGTCACGAGCCAAGCCTTCTTGCCCTGCATGGGAAGAAGCTGCTGAAGTGTCAACATTTTGAATTTCAGAACATCCAGGTAAGTGTTTAGAGAAGAAAGATCCAGAATGGGCCTCCAGGCTTTGTCCTTTCTGGGAACCAGAAAGAGTCTTGAATAAAATCCTTGTCCTTGCTTCTCTGGTGGTACCTTGTGAATAGCTCTCATCTCCAGGAGTGCTGTAATTTGTTTTTGAGCCTCTGCCCATTGATTTGGTGGCAGATTTGGCATTCCTTTTAACCTTGGCAGAGTGTGAAAGTGGAACCTGTAACCTTGAGATACAATGTTGAGAACCCATTTGTCTTTGGTGATCTAATGCCAATTGTGATAGAGAAGTGCCAGCTTTCCTCCTAAGGGGTCTGCCAAGAGAGCTGTTTGGCAGCTCTAGTGGGAAGTCATTGAGGCTGCTTTTTATATGGTTGGGGCCCGTCTTCCCCTTCCTTCTGGCCTGGTGCACCACATTGTCGAGGTCTGTAAGGACCTTGTGGTTGACCTCTACCTCTTGGACGTCTGTATCTGCCCCTTTGAGGTCTGTCTGTAACTAGAAAGGACCAATTCTTTGTTGGCCAATTTCTGCTAAATCAAGGAGGCTGAACCTGTAAGAATTCCTTCACCGTTTGCATAGAATTTGCCTTATCCTCCATTTTCTTTAATACCTCTTCTGCCGTAACTCCAAACACATCCCGCTGCAAAGATGCATCCAATAATTTTGCTTTAACATGATCTGGTAAAGTATGTTATTTTAACCAAGCATGTTTTCTAATGACAGAGCCTGTAACTGCTGCTCTACAGGAGGCCTCTAAAGAATCAAAACCACATTGCAAAGTACGTTTTCCCACTTGTTCAGTTGCATGCAATAAATCTTGCACTTCTTTAAAATTAGGAGGATCTGAATCTGGAAGCATTTTTTGTTTCAACTGAGACATCAAAAATTGCTGATATTTTAGCAGGTGAAACTAGCAATTTAAGGCTCTCATTGCTAAAGTAGCAGACGTATATACTTTCTTTCCCCATCTGTCTAATGCTCTGGAATCTCTCTCAGAGAGAAATGGGTTTTTTGCTGATGAGGCCTTAATCCCTTTGGGTCCCTGAGAAATAGTTTCAGGGTCAGCAAAAGGGCTTTTATACAGAAATTTGTGAGAGTCAGGGACTCTGTAATATCTGTCAGGTTTAACTGGGGCTGGAGGTAAGGAGTCAGGATTTAAGCTGGATTCAGTAAACACATCATCCACAATATCTAACACTGGCGGAATAGCAAGGGGTCTGTGTTGAGGTAATAAAAGGAAGTCTGAGCCTTTTCTTGGATTCTGAGTAATCCTGGCCTTCCCAATGGAAATGCTCCCTCATGGTATGTAAGGTTTCCCCAAGAGAGTAGTCCTCAGGCGGAGAGGCTGATGGAATTGATTCCTCAGCATCAGAATCCTCATAAGGGGGTAAAGAATATCCTAGGTCTGAGGACGAATCTGAAGAAATGGACAGCTGGTCGGATGAGTCGTAGTCTACATCCTTTCTGGGCCTTTTATCAGGAGGGGGATGGGACCACCTGATTGGGGTGATTAGGTCTTCGGTCATTTTGAGCATTTGTTTCTTAGACATGGAGGCCTGTCCTGGAGAATGCTGCATTTGTTTCTTTGTTTTTAAGGGAGGCTTAGACTTAGCAGAGGGTTTAATGCTTAATCTAGTAGGTCTGAAAACACCCTCTGAAGCTGTGGATTGCTCAGCTACTTCGGTTCCCTCTGAAGGGTTAGTTTCGGTAGGCTGAAAAACTAGTGCGTCCAAAGGCCCAGCCAGCTCCACGTGGGAGTTGGAAGCGGCCTGTGGTTCTGCAGAAGTGGTAGTCAGGGGCTGCGAAGGCACCTCGCTGAAAACCGGAGAACTGGCAAATGGCCTAGAAGAGGCCTCGTCGTCAGTTTTGGGCCTCGGATGCCTGCCCTTGTCTTTGTGCTTTTTATATATTCTGGTCGTCGGAAGTTCCGACGGCATGGTGTAATTGAATTGTCTGCCAAAATAATGTCGGGCAAAATCAAACCGACGTTTAATAGTGCACTTGTTAAACCTAGCACAAAACCGACAACCAGTGAAGTCGTGGTCTGGGCCTAGGCATGGGATACAATAGGAATGGAAATCTTTATGAGATATTTGCTTCCCACAAGAAATACAGTTATTAACTTTTACTGGCATCGGTCTGAGGCAAGAAAAAGTTTCCCCAATGGGGTACTTAGCTTTGTAGAAGACTTCGGTTCTGGATTCGGAATGAAAATCTCAGGAGTCGGCTGACCGGCACTTGCCAACTGCTTTTGCTTTGGGCACCGCGCAGCAAGAAAGACTGAAGAAATGAAGAAAATGGCGTCAGCTGCATCTTGTACACCCCTGTCGCACTGACATCAGGAAGGAGGCGACGGCAACAGACGCCGGACCAAGACTTTGGAACTCAAGCTGACTGGGGAACCGCCTGACGGCAGGATAACCCAAGTGTAATGACTGCAGCAGTGTAACACGAACATCATATGGTACTTATGGTACTTAACGTATTATCGAGTTGTTTGAAATCTGGTTGTGATAATACGCAAGTACTGAAAAATTAGATGAGAAAAAAATAATAAAAAGGACAGAATATACATACATACACACAGCCGACGACTGGGGTTTGGTATAATGGTTAAGGTGTTTTACTCACAGACACAGGGTAGTGTGTTTTATTCTCACCTTGGGGAAAGGAAATTAGCTACGATTCGAATTCAACTGTTAAGAAAGCTAACCTACTAATTAGCTATGAACTTGTGAAACCATGAACTTAAGTTAAAGGGAAAATAAAAATTTAGAGTGGTTTATGTAAATGTGAGTAGTATTAAGAAAATGAATTTTGGAGTGGTGTAATACATGTGATGTAGATGCAATTGCATTAGAAAAAAATTTTAACAAATGAAAGTTTACAAACAGATAAACTACCGGGAGGAAATATATTCTGGAATTTATGAAATGAGATCTTCTGGAATAGCTGTGTTCTGCAGAAATATAGTAAAGATACTAGATTAAACTTTAGCAAACATGGAAAGATTAATCACTTGTTGTTTCTTTCGGCTTTTCCCGGTTAGGGGTCGCCACAGCAGAACTCCGGTCAGCTAATGATTGGTAGTTGATTTTTATGTGCCAAGTTACCAGCCCTGATGCACAACCCTCAACAAAGGTACACCCATTCACGCATGTCTCCACGTAGAAGACGCTCTAGCTGAGAATCGAACCAGACAGCGTCTTACTGGGAGGCGACAACGCTACCGCAACACCACCTTAAAATGGAAAGAACAAGCGTGTGGAATTATAACATTATATGCTTATAATGATTATAAAGAAAAGGAAAGCTTATTTCATCAGATTTTAGACTATGTAGTGATAAATATAAATATAATAACAGAAGACTAATTGTGATTTAAGAGGCAAGCGGAAATGATACAAGAACAATGTCAGACGTTATAAGATGTGGCAAGTTAAAACTTTGGGACAAAAATAATGGACTTATAAAAGGGGTATCTATAGAACTGAAATGGATTATTTTATAGTATCAGAATTGTAGTTATAGGAGAATGGGGGTTAGTTAAAACAGGATTTTCTGATAGTCTTGCAATATGGCTAGAGATAAAAGAAAACAAGGAATATATAAAAACAGGCCAAAAAATAAAGCTAAAAGAGAAACCATGGAATGAAGGAAAGACATCAGTAATACAGTTATGGAATCACCATATTACTATGAGAACAATTTAAAAAAACTGGTCCAAATGGAGGATATTTAAAGGGGGGGATATATATATATATATATATATATATATATAGATAAATATATATATATATATATATACACACACACACACACACACACACACACACACACACACACACACACACACAGAGAGAGATTTTTTTTACAGTGGCAATATGAAGTAAGAAAAGTAGAGAAACAAAAACATAGTATTGGAAGATTTAGAACAATGATAGAAAGTATTTTGACAAAGAAAAAGAATTATATTAAAGAAATAAAGATAAAAAATACAAGAATTGTAATATAAACAAATACTTTTTACAAGGAAAAAAAGAAAATTATTTACTTAAGGAGATCAGTAAAGGAAGATGGCAGTCTAATGAGATAAAAACTGTGAAATAGAAAACTCAGGAAAAGACTATGAATAGTAATATGTACAGGTAGTGCTTAAAGAAGGTAGGGAAAAACATGGAAAGTAAAAAAGTCAACAGAAAAAGACAATAAAGAGTTGGAAAAGGAGATTTCTTTAAATAAGCTAGACAACGTATTAGGACAAGTAAATATAGATACGGCTGCAGGACATGAAATAGGGTATGATATGAATAAAAATTCAAGGGAATGGCAAAAAAAAAAAGTGTTTAAAGATTTTGAATGAATACTTAAGTGGAGGTCTTATGCATAAAGAGTCATGTAGTGGAAGGCATTTGACAACTGTACATGAAATTGTATGGGTAATAATAATTAAAGAATGTAATACAAGCAAGAAAGTTATGAAATTATATATGTCAGCATATAGTAATAATAAAGTAAAAATAATTGTAAATGGCTGCTTAAGCCAAGAGGTACATATGAAGAGTGGTCCAAGACAGGGATGTCCAATGAGTTGTGTACTCTTTTCATTAGTTATGAATGTGATAGCATGCAAAATAAATTACAAAATGAAGGAGAATGCATATATAACACCTGAAGGGTTAAGAATTCCAGTTCTGTCAACATACGCAGGTGACATTATAGCAATTGCAAAAAAAAAAAACAACTTTGGATAAAAAGTAATAATTTGCACAAATGAGTGTCTAGAGGTGACAGGGATGGGTATAAACAAACAGAAAAGTAAAGTTTTATGTGATGTAGTAAAGATCGGGGTATATATTTTACAATGAATGATATCTGTGTTAGTACAAAATTGGGAATAAAGATAAAAGTACAATTCAATGGGACAAAACAATAGAAGAAATAAGCAAATCTGTCTTTTTCTGAAGCATGCACAAATTATCATTCATAAAAAAGACTTAAGTTGATAAATTCACTACTGCCAGGAAAAAAAGCATACTTAACAAGTGTATTTATGTTGCCAACAGTATTTGAAAAAATTACTGCAGATGTTTTTTTTCATATAAAAGGGGTTCTAGATTAAATCCAGTACAAAGAGGAGTTTTGTATGTAAATAAAGGAGGAGGAGGTTTAGTGGTATATGATGCTTCATTGAATGCATACAAAGTATTAAAGTAGACAAATGAAAAAGATGAGAGATTAGTAGTACAGTTGTATAAATGCAAGCATGATACATTTTGGGGTATGGTAAAGAGCAAAAGTGCAAAAAAATGTACAAATGAGGAAATAAAATATTACCAAAAAAATTGTGTGTGGAAAATAAAAATTGATAACCTAGAAAAAGAAAAGTATGGTATAAGAATGTAATAAAACATTACTATGTAAAACAATGGTAAAATCTAACAGATAAAAAAGTTATATACTCACCATAATGTTCCATGCGAGTTGTTCATTTCACCTTCATTCTTACAGATGGGTTCGGAACCGATCCTCTGCTCCGAGTCGGCCTACTACAAAGCTCGAGGTCTTCATACAGTCCCTAACCCATGATGCACCGTGAGTTACCTCAGATATTGTTTGCTGCGTTTAATAATACCATGTGCCATTCCATCACCCAGAGAAAGACTGAGCAACCAGGATAAAACTAGTATCTTGGTCCTCGAAAAACCTTGGAGGGGGTGGGAAGTAAGAATGAAGGAGAGATGAAACTCACATGGAATGTTATGGTGAGTACATAACTTCTTTATATGAAGTTGTTCAATCTAGCCGTTCATTCTTACAGATGGGTAACGTCCCAAGCACCATCTTTCTCGGGTGGCTCACGGGAGTATGCTTTTCAGGACAGCAGAACCAAAGAAGGCCCTGTCAACTTTGTAATGAGCGATAAAGATATGAGGTCTTGACCAAGTGGCTGCTGCACAAATGTTGTCTATAGGAAGCATAGCAGAAAAGGCAGAAAATGTGGACACGGCTCTGGCAGAATGAGCCTCATCTTTGTGTTGTAATGGTAAATTAGCAGCTGAATAAGTAAATGTGATACATTTGGAGAACCATCTAGAGACAGTGTTGTTTTTGCCACTGGCATACCTTTTCTGGAATCTGAAAAGGAAAGGAAAAGATGTTCTGATTTTCTGAACTCTTTTGTTCTACCCAGGTAAAATCTGAGCCGTCTATGAACATTCAAGCTTGTGCAGCATATACTCCAAGTTGTTGGTGTGTTTGGGGAAGAACACTGGTAAATCTGTGACCTGGTTAAGGTTAGCTTCAGTACAAATGGATAAAAATGAAGGATTTGTTCGCAGGGACACTCTGTCAGCATGGAAAATCAAATGAGGCGGCTTTATGGACAAGGCCTGTAGCTCTGATCCTCTACGGGCAGAAGTGATGGCAACTAAGATAGCCTTCCATGAGAAATATTTCAAATCACATGAGGAAGCTGGTACGAAAGGTGGGAGAATAATGCATGGAAGCATATAATTTAGATTCCACGGGGTATAAGGGGATTTCACAGGTGGTCTAAGATGAAAGGTCCCTTTGAGAAAGGCTTTTAATAGCTTGTGTAACATAACGTTTAATCCTTCAAAGCCAAGTTGAAAATTAGAGATGGCGGCAAGTTGTACCTGAACTGCTGCTGCTGCAGCTCCTTTATTGAAAAGCATAGTCAAAAACTCTCATATTGAGGAAATAGGGCCTTAGTATGAAGCAATGTTATTTTTAGAAGCCCATATAGAAAATCTTCTCCACTTGCTAAGATATAGCTTCCTAGTAGAGGACTTATGAGAAGATATCAATATATGCTGCATTTCGTTTGAGAGATTATGGAACCTGGCTATGTTGGGAATTGGAGCAGCCAAACGGTCAATTTCAGGGACTGAAGAGAGGGATGAAGAGCCCCCGACTAATGCATCAAAAAGTCTGGAACTGGGTCCAGAATCCAAGGCTCTTCCAAGAGATGAAGTCGAAGGAAGGGGAATCAAATCTGATGAGGCCAATGAGGTGCTATTAGAATGATGGTCCTTCCCAGGGCTTTTGCTTTCTGCAATATTTTGGGTATCAAGGGAACTGGTGGGAATGCATAGAAGAGACCCGGAGGCCAATCATGTACGAGTGCATCCCCCGGGGCTTCTCCCAGAGGGGGAATCAGGGCAAAGTAGCTTCTACATTTTGTGTTCATGTGGTTGGCAAAAAGGTCGCAGCAATGCTGGCCCCACCTGCAGAATATTCTCGCTATCTCTTTTTGAGGGACCACTTGTGAGGCAACAAAATTGCCCTTGTCAGTTTGTCTGCCATCATGTTGGATTTCCGCAGGATGTGCATTGCTATCAGAAAGCGCCGGGTGGATGTAGCCTACTGCCATACTCTTAGGGCCTTGCGACAAAGGGGATAGGACCTGGCTCCTCCTTGTTCGTTGAAGTAGCAGACCACTGACATATTGTCCGTCTGAATCGCAATAGTCCCCAGAGAGAGTGAGTCCTGGAAGTACTGCAGCACCAGAAGTACCGCTCTCGTTTCTACAATATTGATATGCAGATGTCTCTCCTTTTGCTCCATGTGCCTTGGGCTGTTCTGCCTGAAAATGCCCCCCCCCCCCCATCAAGGAAGCATTTGTGGTCACTGTGGCAGCTGGTGAGGGTAAAATAAAAGGACAACCTATTTTCGCATAAAGAGAGATCAACCACCACTGAAGATCCTTTTTGCATGTGTTTGTTATCATGATGATGATGACGATGATGTTACAATTATGAGATGAGACACTGGGAGCTCTTGGTAAGACCACTGAGCAAATAACAGCCACTGTAGAATCTGCACGTACATGCTACCCAACAGTATCGCCAATATTCCAGCTGCCATCATGCCTAACGATTTTAGCACTTCTGACGCTGGAGCCTTGTCTTTGGATAAGATGTTGTGGACCTGCTGACGAAGTAGCAAAACTCTTTCTGCTGGAATTTTTAAAGTGGTGGTGTCCAATTCTGCTCCAATAAAAATATGTTGTGATGGTGACAAGGCAGATTTTTCTGAATTTACTGTAATGCCCAGATGATTGCAGAGAGTATGAGTGGTGTCCCTGGCTTGTATTAGCCGATGGCTGGTGGTGGCGGTGAGCAGCCAATCGTCTAAG
Source organism: Protopterus annectens (assembly GCF_019279795.1). Lineage (NCBI taxonomy): Eukaryota > Metazoa > Chordata > Ceratodontiformes > Protopteridae > Protopterus > Protopterus annectens. The sequence continues at coordinate 401,156,207 of NC_056739.1, read as the reverse complement.
TACGGAAACACCTGGAATCCTAAACGCCTCAGGTGAGCAGTGACCACTGCCATACATTTGAACACTCTGGAGGCTGTAGTGAGACCAAAGGGCAAGGCTCGAAACTGGTAATGATTGGCTCCCAGACGGAAGCGCAGATGATCCCTGGATGGTCTGGCCATTTTTATATGGTAGTACGCATCCTGTAGCTCTATCGAGCACATCCAATTATGTTTCCTTAAAAAGAGAAGTATCGACTGAAGTGTGACCATCCGGAACTTCTCTTTCTTGACAGATCTGTTTAGTCTGCAGAGATCCAAAATAGGTCTCCCAGTCCCCTGTTTTTTTTTGGAACTAAAAAGAATCTCGAGTAAGTTCCAGATCCTGTCTGGTCTGCTGGGACTGGTTGGATGACTCTTTCTTAGCAACGTTTGGACCTCTAGTGTTGCTTGTTTCCTGTAACTGGGTGGAATGTCCAGAATTTTTGTTGTCAATGGAGGGGGAGTGGCAAAACGAATGAAATATCCTCTGGAAACTATACTTTGTACCCAGTTGTCATTCGTTATTTTGAGCCAGGTGTCTGGATACAAAGAGAAGCAACCCCCGACTGCCTCCAGAGCAGGACAGTTGGGCCTCCTTTCAGGAGTGCTGGTAGGGCTTCGCAAAGAATTGGTCTCCCTGATTTTGCGGACCCCCTCTACCGTGAGGGTGGTATCTTTCATTATAGCCCCCTCCTCAGCCCCTGGAGGGAGGTTCACCACAAGGATCCAGAAAGGCTCCTTGGGCTTTTCAGAACCACATCTTTACCTCACTTTTGACCCTTGGGGTAGGGTCTGGTAGGGGTGGAAAAACTGACTCAGACGGCAGACTGTCTTTCCCTTCCTGCTCACACCTTGTCAAAGTTTCCTTAACTTTGGGCCCAAAAAGGGACAAGCCATCAATAGGGGTGTTGACAAAGGATGACAAAGGGCTCTGAGAAGGAACACAAGTCCATCCAGGAATGTCTCCTGACAGCAATTCCTGTACCCGATACCCTACTCGGCTCCATCAGCTGCATATGAAATGAGACACATGGATGAGTTCACTATGGAATTCAGGGTAGCAAGCTGGGAGGTGACTTTGTCTGAATCTCCTGCAGCTACTGTGCCCTGAAAAGCATCTCCAAGCTCTTTAAGGAGGTCTCTTTGTAGTCTCGTAAAATGAGTGAGATAGTTCAGTGAATGCATGGCAAAAGTCGCAGAACTGTATGTGCGCTTCCCGTATCTATCTATGATCCTACAGTCTCTGTTCAGAGGATGGATAGAGGAAGAAGTTTGACATCTTTTTGGTGGCTGACGCCACCACTATGGCATCAACTGGCACTCCCTTGGTGAGGAAAGACTTCTCCTGGGAGGCAAAAATAAATGTATTGGGCCTCCTAGGGACAGGCTCCATGGTGTCCAGAGACTCCCGCTCCCTTGGTGAGACCATCTCCATGAGCTCATCAAAGGGCGGATGCACCCAAGAGGTGAAGGGTTGAGACGCAAAAGCCTTCAGAAGAAAAGACTCATCTTCAGTAGGGTTGGTGCTTCCAGCCACGCCTCTGCCTAAAGATTTCTAATATCTCAGCAAATGAGATATCTTCAGAGGGGGACCGTGGGGACCCTTCTGATTCATCTAAGTCAGTGTCAGACGTGAGAGACTTCTGTCGGAAGTCTAGGTGCTTCCTCTTGCAAATTCACTTCCTGGGAACCTCATCAGTGGAAACTTCTGGTGAAGTCTCAGAATAGCAGGGGCCACCCAGTGGGGCTTCCTGAGGCACAGCGTCTCTAAGCTCAGACAGGATCTGTGAGGCAGAAGTGGACACAGGCGCTTTTGGGGAGGAGGTAGTTGGACCTGAAGTTGTAGATGTCTTGGGTGACATCACTCTCTTCATGGCTTCAAAGGCACCTCTGCTCTGATGAGAAGGGGCTGCTGGATCCAAAGGAACCATCGATCTCCTCAGCACCGGGACAGTGGGCTGCGAACCAGAGGTAGGAGCAGAGCTCATCCGAGCCAAGGCCCCAAGAGACAAAGTCCGAACAGACAAGTCAGTCCGACTATCCTCCCTGGACCCGACCGGAGAGTGTCAGCTCCTAGACGCCTCGATAAGCGCCGAGGAAGTCGGAGTACAAGGAACCGATGGCACTAGAACAGGCGTCGGCTCCAAAGGCTCAACAATCATCAGGTCCGACTCCAAAGGACCGGTATAGCTCGGAGGAGGAAAGGACTTTGATGGCATAACAGTCTACGGTTCCGAAACCACTTGGGTCGGAGCCAATAAAAATTTCGCAAACGCCGGTACCTGTAGCAACTTCTGCTCCACACGATCCACATCCAAATCATGAATGAATGGATGGAGGCACTGAAGAACCGGATACTTTAGTACTTCGGACACCGGTTCCAGGACTGGGGACCAGCTCTGAAAAGACAAGACGCTCGGCTCAGAGAGCTGTGGAGCTGATGTCGATGGTTTCTTAGATTTTTTACATCCGAAGAAGCAGCCTTGGAAGACTTTTGAAGACTTACTAGACTTATCCTGGTCACTCAAAGCTTCCTGAAAAGACCATTTCAGAAGTCATCTATGAGCTTTCTTTTTCTCTCCTGAAGAACTCTGGAGGAGAAAGAATGGCAAATGGAGCAGCTTTCCTGCAAGTGCAAGGCTCCAAGACAATACACACAATTAACGCGACTGTCACAGACCTCTTCTGTCCACATTTTGGACACTTTTTAAAGCTTGACTTGGGATGCTTACCTTTCTCCTGGTCAGCCATAATCAAATTATACAGTATCCAGAAAAAATACAGTTGTGTACACTTACCATAAATGTTGATGTTCGACTGTATTCACTGTTGCAGTCATTACATTTGGGTAATCTGCTGGCAGGTTGCCCTCAGTCGGCCTGAACAAAGTCTTGGGTCCTGCGTCGGTTGCTGTCTCCTCTTCCATGATGTCAATGGTATAAAACATGCAGCAGATGGCATTTTATTCAGTTTTTCTTGCCCCAGATGTCAGGTGCCCCCCAAATGGGAAGCAAAAATATATATATAAATAAACAATAAATATATAAATGCACTTTTAAAAACGTAAACTTTACCTTCAACTAAAAGCAAATACACCACAAAGGCTTTTGAGTATAGTGAAGGAAAGAAAAGGTATAGAAAGGGGGATGGTGGGTGGGTAACCCGGACTGCAACAGTGAATACACTTGAACATCTACACTTATGGTAAGTGTACACAACTGTACTATGTTCTTCGCGTTTCACTGTTGCAGTCATTACATTTGGGTAGAATCCCAAAGCTATGGATGGGAGGATGAAACTAAACAGCATTAGGAGCGGCTATAAGGCCCTGCAGGACTGCAGTGGCAAAGCCTGCCCTGGATTTGGAGAAGAGAGGTAAATGATAATTCTTTGTGAAGGTATGAACAGAGCTCCAAGTAGCAGCTTCTAGAATGTCTTTGGGTGGGACCCCTCTGAGAAAAGCTGCTGAAGTAGAGGCAGCCCTGGTAGAATGTGATCTGATCCCCTTGGGCACAGGTTTACCATGGTATAAATAGCAGAAACGAATGCAGTGGCTTATCCATTTAGAAATAGTCTGCTTTGACATAGCCTTCCCCTCTGATCCTGCAGGAAATGCTACCAGTAGTTGCTCAGACTTTTTTTTTTAGAGATTTGGTCCTATTTAAGTTGAATCTTAGTTGTGGTGTGTACATCAAATGAATGCAGAATCCGCTTCCCCTTATTCTGTGGATTTGGGTAAAATGTTGACAGGTGAATGGTCTTCTGGTTAAGAGCCACACTGGATACCACTTTAGGCATAAAAGAAGGATTGGTCCCAAGGGACACCCTGTCCGGGTAAAATATAATAAAAGGCTCCACTGCCATGAGAGCCTGTAGTTCGGAAACCCTTCTTGCTAAAGTGACTGCCAAAAGAAAAGCTGTTTTCCAAGATAGAACTGTTATATCCGCAGTAGCTGCTGGTTCAAAAGGAGGCAGGGTGAGTTTTTCCAGCAAAAATTGAGGTCCCATGCAAGAGTTGGTGCTCTTCTGGGATGCCTTAAATTTTTGGCCCCTCTAAGATACTGTTTAAGCAGTAGATGAGAAAAGAGGGGAGGCTCTGTGTTATAATGAGCAGAGATGGCAGAGGCATGGATTTTTATTAAAGAAAAAGATAGGCCCTTGTCAAGCATCTTCGTCAAATATTGTAGAATCTAAGGAATATTGGGCTTTTCTGCGTCTATTCCTTGTGCTTGGTTCCAAGCACAGAATCTCTTCCATTTATCAGCATAAGAGTATCTAGTACTAGGCCTTCTGGCTTCCAAAATGACATCCATCACAGATTTATTGAGAGGTGATGTTTGAATAATTAGTTGATTAGCTATGCTGCAAGATTCAGAGTTTGGAGCAGAGTGTGCATAATTTGATAGTTCTGCTGAGACAGTAGATGAGGTATTTGAGGCAAGTACCATGGAGGAAGGTGAGACGTATTCCTTAGAAGCGGGTACCAGTGCTGGCGAGGGCAGTCCGGAGCAATTAGGATCATTGTTGGTTTTTCCAGTCTGACTTTTAGTAAGACCTTGGAGAGCAAAGGCAGAGGGGGAAAGGCATAAACTGATAGGTTTTTCCAGATGAAGGATAGAGCATCCACTTTCCATGCTTTTTTGTGATGAATTCTTGTGCAGAATTTGTCCAACTGATAATTTTGGGGAGAGGCAAATAGATCTAGGTCTGGGCTCCCACATTTCTGTGCCAACATGCTGAAAATTTGTGGATTCAGTTTCCATTCATGCGGGTCCATAAGATTTCTGCTTAGGTCGTCTGCCAAATTATTTTGCTTTCCTGGCAGGAATTGAGCTTGAAGATGCATTTGGTATGTCAAGGCAGTGTTCCACAAAGCCATGGCTAGTCTGCAAAGGGGGTAGGAATATGTACCCCCCTGCTTGTTTATGTACCACATAACTCTGGTGTTGTCCGTCTTATCAGTAGTTCTCCTGGATGAAGTAAGTCCTTGAAGGCTGTCAGGGCATTCTGAACAGCTAGCATCTTTCTGGTTGATATGCAGATGCATTTGGTTTGGGCTCCATTTGCCCTGAATGCATCTCCCTGCCAGGTGGGCCCCCCCAAGCATAGTCTGACGCGTCTGTAGTGAGGGTTTGGGTGGCACGGGGTAGAGTGAATGACAGTCCCTTGTTTTGGTGACATGTCTCTGCCCACCAAAGAAAGTCCTGTTGTAGGCAGGGAATGAGAGGAATCATTGTTTCCAGGCTGTGACAATGTTGACTCCATAAACTTTTTAGATACCACTGAAGTTTCCTCATATGCAGTCTCGTATATGGAATTGGTAGAATGCAGGATGCCATGAACCCCAAAGCCTGCAGAATTTGTCTTGCAGATAACTGGGTTTTTGTTGCCATTTGTCTGAAGTATGTTGTCAGTTGCCTTTGTTGGTCTGGCGTGAGATAAGCCATCTGGGCAGTTGTATTTAAGCTTGCACCCAGGAATATTATCTCTTGAGAGGGTACTAGTTTTGATTTCTTTTCGTTTACTGTGTACCCTAGGCATGCTAGAAGCCTTTTTACAAACGCCAGATGTTGAAGAAGAGTGTCCTTGTCCTCTGCTTGAATGAGACGATCGTCCAGATAAGGATAAATTTGTATGCTTCTTTGTCTGCAAAATGCAATTACTGGTGCCAGGCACTTAGACCCTGGGCGCAGTAGATAAGCCAAAGGGCAGTGCAGAGAATTGGTAATGCAAAAAACCTGCTTTGAAGCGGAGGTATCTTCTGCATGATTCCCTTACTGGGATATGCAGGTATGCCTCAAGTCTAGAGTTACTAACCAAGCATTCCTGCCTAGCATAGGCAGTAGCTGTTGTAAAGTCAGCATTTTGAATTTTGGAATGTCCAAGAACGTGTTCAGACTCGATAAGTCCAGTATTGGACACAAAGAATGGTCTTTTCTGGGTACCATGAAAAGTCTTGAATAAAAACCTTGTCCTTTTTCCTTTTCTGGTACCGGTTGAATAGCCCCCATATCCATGAGGGACAAGACTTGTTTCTGGGTCTCTGCCCACTGGTTTTGTGGAAGATAAGGCCATCCATTTGGAATTGGCAAAGTATGGAAATGAAATCTGTACCCCTGGGATACTATGTTTAATACCCACTTGTCCTGGGTAATTAACTGCCAATTTTGAGCATGAAGTACTAGTTTTCCCACCAAGCGGGCTGCAAAAAGATAAGTGCTTGGTGCTGGTAGCGGAAAGTCATTGAGACTGCTTACTGTAGTGTTGTGCTTTCGTTCTTCCAGATTTGGAGGTAGAGGCACCCCATTGCTTTGATCTGTAAGAACCCTGTGATTGGTATATGGAGCCTTTTGAGCACCTGGATTTGCCCTGAGTGGCTCTGTTGGACACAGGAAAAGACCAATTTTTAGTAGGCCAGTGCCTACTGAACCTGGGTGGCTGCACTTGCAAGAAATCTTTAACAGTTTGCATAGATTTAGCTTTGTCTTCCATTTTCTCTAAAACCTCTTCTGCCTTATTACCAAACAGAGTATCATGCTACAAAGGTGCATCCAACAATTTAGCTTTAACATGATCAGGCAGATTTTGCTCCTTGAGCCAGGCATGCCTTCTAATCAGAGATCCAGTAACGGCGGCCCTACAAAGAGGCCTCCAAGGAATCAAAACCACATTGCAAAGTATGCTTTCCAACCTGTTCTGCTGAATGCAATAATTCCTGTAACAATTTTCCACACAAACAGAAATCAACATCATTTTCTGTTTCAGTAAGCCCATAACATGCTGTTGATATTTAAGCATATGAAACTGGAAGTTTAAAGCCCTAATTGCCAAGGTTGCAGACGTATAAACCTTCTTACCCCATCTATCCAGCGCCCTGGAATCTCTATCAGAAGGGGTAGGATTTTTGGCTGTAGAGGCCTTTACACCCCTGGGACCCTGAGAAACAGTTTTTACTATAATAATACTATAATTTTACTGCGCACTGGAAGTGGATAGTGGTTTCATTGCCCTGTTCGAGCTGAGGACTTGGGATCTGCTATTTTTTACCTAGTTGTTGGAGTTTGTTTTATTTATTGACCCTGAGAAATAGTCTCAGGATCAGCCGCAGGATTTTTGAAAAGAAATTTGTGGGAGTCAAGAACCCTGTAATATCTGTCTGGCTTACTAGGAGCCAGAGGCAGGGAATCAGGAGCCATGCTTGATTCCGAGAACACATCAATGTCTAATACAGGAGCTATTGCCAAAGGCCTATTCTGAGGAAGAAGGAAACCCTGAAGCCTTTTTTTTGATTCAGAGAAGTCCTGACTCTCCCAGTGAAAATGTTGTAATAGTCAGGAGGAGATGCAGATGGGATGGATTCCTCTGCATCAGAATCCTCATAGGGTGGAACAGAAAATTCCTGATCAGAAGAAATGGAAACCTGATCTGAAGATTCATAATCAGTGCCTTGCCTAGGCCTCCTAGCAGGGGTGGGTTGGGAACCCCTGATCAAGGTAATTAAATCCTCAGCCATTTTGATCATTTTTTAGCCATAGAGCCCTGAGCAAGTGGCTCATGCGTATGTTTTGTAGACACAGAAATTGTTTTTGACCTTGTTTTTGTTGCTGGCGTCGGTTTAATATAAAAATGTTGATGCCTGAAAAAGTACAGTTTTGTACCTACCATAAATGTAGATGTCCGAGAGGTATGCATCTGCAGTCCTTACAAATGGGTTGTCCTGGCCTCAGGCAGCCCTTCGGTCGGCCGGATTCCAAAGTCTGGGTCTGGCCTCGGCTGATGTCGCACTTCACCCGACGTCATAGCTGCAGTTCAGCGGGTATAAAGACATCAGCCGACGCCATTTTCCTCAGTGTTTCTTGCCCCAGATGCCAGGTGCCCTCTAGGAAGGCTAAATTTGGATAAATGCAAATGTTTCCAAACAATAGAGAACTAAATAGAAATAAACATGTATATACATATATACAAACAAATACACCATAATAGATTCCCCCAGCTAGCTACAAGATGGGCAAATACCCTAGGAGTACCACAGAGGGGTAAGGGGGGTGGGTAATCCTGACTGCAGATGCATACCTCTCGGACATCTACATTTATGGTAAGTACAAAACTGTACTATGTCCTTCAAGGATGCATCTGCAGTCCTTACAAATGGGTAGAATACCATAGCCAAACTGGGGGAGGAGGCACTAAGGAGGTACTAAGAGTTTATGGTGTAGTTAAGATCCCTTGCAAAACAGCAGTGGCAAAACCTGCACGGGATCTGGAGTATAAAGGTAGATTATAATGCTTGGCAAATGTATGCACGGAGCTCCAAGTAGCAGCCTCTAAAATGTCTTTGGTAGCCACTCCTCGTAAGAAAGCTGTAGTAGTGGCTGTAGCCCTTGTGGAGTGAGGTCTGATGTTTTCTGGAGTTGTCTTTCCATGAAAAGAGTAACAAAATCTAATGCAATTTCCTATCCATTTTGAGATTGTTTGTTTTGAAATTGCTTTTCCTTCCACTCCTGTTGCATATGCTACCAAAAGCTGGTCAGTTTTTCTATTGTTCTTGGTTCTGTCCAGGTAGTAGCGCAATTGTCTGTGTACATCCAAGGTATGCAGTAATCTTTCCCCCCTGTTCTGCGGGTTGGGGAAGAATGTTGGTAGGTGTATTGCTTGGTTTAATGATACCCTGGAAACCACCTTTGGCATAAAAGTAGGATTAGTTCTCATGGACACTCTATCCTGATGGAAAATAAGGAAGGGCTGTACTGCCATTAATGCCTGTAATTCAGAAACCCTTCTAGCTGAAGTGATTGCAAGCAGGAATGCAGTTTTCCAAGATAAGTACTGTAATTCTGCTGTTGCTGCTGGTTCAAAAGGGGGGTGTGTCAACTTTTCTAACACAAAGTTAAAGTCCCATGTAGGCAATGGTGGTTTCCTTGGTGGCTTTACATTTTTAATTCCTCTGAGAAACTGCCTGAGCAGAGGTTGATAAAAGACTGGAGGATCTGTGGTGTATTCTGCTGAAATTGCTGATGCATGAATCTTAATGGAGGAGTAAGACAGACCATTGTGAAAAAGCTCTGCTAAGTATTCCAGGATGTTAGCTATGTTTGCCAAAGATGCATCTACTCCTTTTGTTGCACTCCAAATGAGGTATCTTTTCCATTTTGCTGAATAAGTTTTCCTTGTTGAGGGTCTGCGAGCCTCCAAGATAATGTCTTTAACCCTTTGAGATAAATCTGGGTTATTTTGCCTTATGAGATGTTCCAAGCAGCTAGCTGCAGTGTTTTCAAGTTTGGATGCAGGATTTTGAAGTTGTTCTGTGTTCGTAGAAGAGGTAGTAGGGGTAGAGGCCATGCATTTTCCCGAGACATACTCCTCAGTAGCGGGTACCAATGTTGCCTCGGCCAGTCTGGAGCTATCAAGATGATCCTCGGGTGATCTTCTTTGATCTTCAGTAGCACTTTGTGCATCAAAGGAAGAGGTGGGAATGCATATGCTGTCAGGTTTTCCCAACTGAAGGACAGGGAGTCCACCTTCCAAGCAAGTGGGTGGTATGTCCTTGTGCAGAAAGTTAATTGGTGGTTGTGTGGGGATGCGAACAGGTCTATTTCTGGCAGTCCCCATTTCCCTGTGATGGTTTTGAAGATGTCTGGATGCAGCATCCATTCGTGGGCATCCGTGGTGGTTCTGCTTAAGATGTCTGCTAGTATATTTTCTTTTCCTGGCAGAAATATGGCCTGGAGCTGAATGTTGAGGCTCAGGGCCACATTCCAGAGGTCCATTGCCATCCGGCATAGAGGGTATGAATGTGTGCCTCCCTGTTTGTTGATGTACCACATAACTGTGGTGTTGTCCGTCCTTATCAGCAAATGACCCTGTTGAAGAAACGGTCTGAATGTCTGAATTGCCTGTTTTACTGCCAGCATCTCCTTTTGATTTATGTGCAGGTTCATCTGGTCTTGAGTCCATAAGCCTTGTATGCACTTGTCCACCATGTGAGCCCCCCAACCGAGGTCTGAGGCGTCCGTGGTGATAGTCTGGTTTGGGCGAGGCCTGTGGAAGAGCAGTCCTTTGTTTAATTGACAGGCCTGGGCCCACCACTGGAATTCTTGGAATTTGGGTTTCTAAGCTGAGCTTGTGCTGAGACCATAAATTCCTCAGGTACCATTGCAACTTCCTCATATGTAGTCTGGCATGTGGAATCAATATTATGCAGGATGCCATGTAACCCAGGGCTTGCAGGATTTTTCTTGCTGTAAGCTGGTCCTGCGCTGTTAATGCCATGAAATAGAGTGGTAGCTGCTTCTGTTTTTCTGCTGTGAGGAATGCCATCTGATTTGATGTGTCCAGTTCTGCACCCAAGAAGGTTATCCTTTGGGATGGTATCAGCCTTGACTTTAAGTTGACTGTGTATCCCAGGGCTTGCAGCAGGTAAATAACCTTTTTCAAATCTTTTGTTAATTTGTCTTTGCTGTCCGCTTGTAACAGGCAGTCGTCCAGGTATGGATAAATTTGAATTCCCTGAAGCCTGCAATGAGCAATTACTGATGCCAGGCATTTCGTGAATACTCTGGGCGCAGTAGATAAGCCAAAAGGCAATGCTGAGAATTGATAATGCTCTGATCCTGCAAGAAATCTGAGGTATCTTCTGCAATTTGGTCGTATGGGGACGTGCAGGTATGCCTCCTTGAGATCAGAGTCACCAGCCAAGACTCCTTGCCCAGCATGGGGAGAAGTTGCTGTAGGGTCAGCATCTTGAATTTTGGAACAATGAGATATGTGTTTAGAGCGGACAGGTCGAGGATAGGTCTCCATTGTTGTTCCTTTCTTGGTACCAGGAAAAGTCTTGAATAAAATCCTTGTCCTTGTTCTATAGCCGGTACCTTTTCTATAGCTCTCATCCTTAGTAAATGATCTATTTGCTGTAGAGCGTTTATCCTTTGGTTTGGAGGTAGGTTTGGCATTCCTCTCTTCCTTGGAAGAGTATGAAAGTGAAACCTGTAGCCTATGTCTATAAAATCCATTTGTCTCCTGTAATGTAATGCCAATTTACTGAAAATAAGGCTAGCTTTCCGCCTAAGGGTGCTTCCAGTTGTTCCCTGGTAGGCGGTTTCAGAGCCAAGTCACTGTGATTGTCCTGTGGAAGTGGTAGTGGCTGGATCTGTGGCAGTACTTCTCTGGCTGTTAGGCTGCCACTGACGTCCCCTGTAGGCACCTCAGGATTGACCTCTGCCTCTTGGGCGTCTATTTCTGCTTCTCTGTGCTCTGGTGGTGTCTGGAAAGGACCAATTCTTGGAAGGCCAGTTCCTACTAAACCTCGGAGGCTGGACCTGTAAGAAATCCTTGACTGTCTGGACAGATTTAGCTTTTTCTTCCACCTTCTTCAACACTTGCTGTGCAGGGGAACCAAACAAACTGTGCTTTTCCATGGGAGCATCTAGAAGCTTGGACTTTACATGGTCTGGTAAGGATTGCTCTTTTAACCATGCATGCCTTCTGATCACTGTATCAGTCATAGCTGATCTAAAGGAAGCCTCCAGTGCATCATAGCCGCATTTTAAGGAATGATTACTGACCTGCTGAGTGTTATGCACCAAGTCCTGAAGGGACTTGCGGTCTAAAGGCTCAGTTGAGGACAGTTCAGTTGAGGACAGTTAAGTTTTTTAGTTAGTTGATCTAACAGAAATTCCTGATACTGAATCATGTGGAATTGACAGTTTAAGGCCCTAGCCGAAAGAGTAGCAGAAGTATAAACTTTTTTACCCCATCTCTCTAATGCCCTAGATTCTCTTTCAGAGGGGAGGGGGTTCTTGGCAGATGCAGCTGCTACAGCTTTTGGGCCCTGTGAAATAGTTTCAGGATCTGCAATAGGAGCCTTATACAAATGATAATGTGTGTCCGGAACCCTGTAGTATCTGTCGGGCTTAGCAGGGGCCGGAGGAAGGGAGTCAGGGGCAGTACAAGCCTCATTAAATGCATCATCCACAGCTGTAAGTACAGGAGGAATAGCTAAAGGCCTATGCTGTGGTAAATGTAAAAAGGTCCTAAGCCTTTTCCTAGAGTCTGAAAAATCCTGGCCCTGCCATTGGAATTGTTCCCTCATAGCATGCAAGGTTTCCCCAAAAGAAAATTCCTCAGGAGGAGAGGCAGAAGGTATGGAATCCTCTGCATCAGAATCCTCATATGGAGAATAAGGGCCTTCTGGAGGATTAGTATTTTCGGAATCATCAGAGGAGTAATCTGAAGAAACTGGCTCAGGGGGCTCTGCTCTAGGCCTCTTCTCTGGAGGTGGGTGAGAGGCCCTGTCAGGGCGAGACTGGGTTCCCCTGATCAAAGAAATGAGATCCTCTGCTAGACTAAGCATTCGAGTACTGGAGCTAGGCCTGTGAGAGGGGGTTTTAGCAGGCACGGCCTTTGAAGATTTAGCTGCTTTAGCCCTGGCAAAAGCCTTAATTGACATGGATGCAGGGGGCCTAGCAGCTCCACGTGCAGGAGTAGATATATCTAAGGGTATAGTATCTGATAAATCCTGTGAAACTGTAAGAGCAGGAGGAATTTCCGTAGCAGATTCAGCCATGCTGGATGAGGCCTCGGTAGTAGGAGGCATGCTTTCGGCCGAAGGAAGAACCGCTGACTCGGCTTCAGCCGAAACAGAGACACTCGCGGTTGGCCAAACCATGGTTTCAGCCGAAACTGTGGACCGCGAGTGTCGGTCCTTTTCCGTGCGCTTTTTAACTAATTGTGAAGTCGGAGTCTCAGACGGCATGATATAAGCAAAAGCGGAGCCGAAAAACTCCTCTGCAAGCTCCGACCGACGTCTAAGAGTCCGTCGGTTGAAGGAAGCGCAGGCTAGACAAGCTGCTACATCGTGGTCTGGGCCTAAGCAAGGTAGGCAGTAAGAGTGGAAATCTTTATGAGGTATTTGTTTCCCACAAGATAAACAGTTATTCACATTTTCCGACATCGGCTGAGGCAAGAAAGAGTCCCCAACGGGGTACTTGGCTTTTTAGAAGTCTTCGGAAGTAGCAATCTCTGGTTCTGACCGACCGGCACTTGCGAACAGCTTCTGCTTCGGGAGCCACGCAGCAAGAAAGACTGGGGAAAATGGCGTCGGCTGATGCCTTTATACCCGATGAACTGCAGCTATGACGTCGGGTGAAGTGTGACATCAGCAGAGGCCAGACCCAGACTTTGGAATCCGGCCGACCGAAGGGCTGCCTGAGGCCAGGACAACCCATTTGTAAGGACTGCAGATGCATCCTTGAAGGACATCACCCTTAGAAGCCGGTGCCTGCTCAGCGGCTCCGACCTATCCAAGGGAGAGACATCCGCAGGTTCAATACTCTGAGAATCTTGCTGCATACTGGACTCCGAATGGGTCTCGGTAGAGCCCTGCGACTCAAAAGTAGTGGGTATCAGGGGCTGCGAAAGTGCCTCACTGAGTAACGGCAAACCGGCGACTGGCTTAGGAGAAGCTTTGTCGTCGGTTTTGGACCTCGACGGTCTCTCTGTCTTTTTCTTTGCATTCTTTTTATGAACTCCGGTAGTCGGATTTCTAATTGACGACATTTCAGGATAATTAAATCCTGAACCAAAATATTTAGAAGCAAAAATATATCAACGCTTAATTGTGCGTTGGTTAAATCTAGCACAAAAAGTACAGTTTTGTACCTACCATAAATGTAGATGTCCGATAGGTATGCATCTGCAGTCGTAACATATGGGTTGTCCTGCCTCAGGCAGCCCTCGGTCGGCCCGATTCCAAAGTCTGGGTCTGGCCTCGGCTGATGTCGCACTTCACCCGACGTCATAGCTCCTGGGGTATAAAGGCATCAGCCGACGCCATTTTCCTCAGTGTTTCTTGCCCCAGATGCCAGGTGCCCTCTAGGAAGGCTAAATTTGGATAAATGTTGAAAATTCCAAACAGTAGCAAACAAAATATATATATATATATATATATATATATATATATATATATATATATATATATATATATACATATATACATATATACATACAAACAAATACACCATAATAGATTCCCCCAGCTAGCTGAAAGAGGGGTAAGCACCCTAGGAATACCACAGAGGGGAAGGAGGGTGGGTAATCCTGACTGCAGATGCATACCTATCGGACATCTACATTTAAGGAAGGTACAAAACTGTACTATGTCCTTCAAGGATGCATTTGCAGTCATAACATATGGGTAGAATACCATAGCCAAACTGGGGGAGGAGGCACTAAGATAAAGATGGTGTAGTTAAGATCCCTTGTAAAACTGCAGTTGCAAAGCCTGCTCGGGATCTGGAGTATAAAGGAAGATTGTAATGCTTGGCAAATGTATGCACGGAGCTCCAAGTAGCAGCTTCTAAAATGTCTTTGGTAGCCACTCCTCATAGGAAAGCTGTAGTGGTGGCTGTAGCCCTTGTGGAGTGAGGCCTGATATTTTCAGGAGTTGTCTTTCCATGAAAAGAGTAACAGAATCGAATACAATTTCCTATCCATTTTGAAATTGTCTGTTTGGAAATTGCTTTTCCTTGCACTCCTGTTGCATATGCTACCAGAAGCTGGTCAGTTTTTCTGCTGGTCTTAGTTCTGTCCAGATAGTAGCGCAGTTGTCTATGTACATCCAATGTGTGTAGTAGCTTTTCCCCCCTGTTCTGTGGGTTAGGGAAGAACGTAGGCAAATGAATAGCTTGGTTCAAGGATACCCTGGATACCACCTTAGGCATAAAAGTAGGATTGGTTCTCAGAGACACTATCCTGGTGAAAGATAAGGAAAGGCTGTACTGCCATTAATGCCTGTAACTCGGATACCCTTCTTGCTGAAGTGATTGCTAGAAGGAAGGCAGTTTTCCAAGATAAGAACTGTAAGTCTGCTGATGCTGCTGGTTCAAAAGGGGGAAGTGTTAATTTTTCCAGCACAAAATTGAGATCCCATGCAGGCAGAGGTGGTTTCCTTGGAGGTTTTGCATTTTTGATCCCTCTTAGAAATTGTCTGAGGAGAGGTTGAGAGAAGATAGGAGGATCCATGTTGTACTCTGCTGAAATTGCTGAAGCATGAATCTTAATGGAAGAATAGGACAGGCCATTGTGTAACAGTTCTGCTAAGTATTCTAGGATGTGTGCAATGTTTGCAAGCGTGACATCTGTTCCCTTTGATGCACTCCAAATGAGGAATCTCTTCCATTTGGCTGAGTATGTTTTCCTTGTGGAGGGTCTGCGAGCCTCCAGGATAATGTCCTTGACCCTCTGAGATAAAACAGGTTGTTTTTGTTTTATGCAATTTTCCAGGCAGTTAGCTGCAGCGTTTTCAAGTCTGGATGCAGGGTCTTGTAGTTGTTCTGTGTTAGAAGTAAAGGCCATAGAGGTAGAGGCCATGGGTTCGCCCGAGACATGCTTCTCAGTAGCGGGTACCAATGCTGTCTTGGCTAGTCTGGAGCTATCAGAATTACCTTTGGCTGCTCCTCCCTGATCTTCAGTAGAACTTTGTACATCAATGGGAGAGGTGGAAAGGCATAAACTGTCAGGGGCTTCCAGCTGAAAGAAAGGGAGTCCACCCTCCAGGCTTGAGGGTGGTATTCTCTTGAGCAGAATTTCTTCAGTTGGTGGTTGAGTGGGGAGGCGAACAGGTCTATCTCTGGCATTCCCCATTTCTTTGTTATGGTTTTGAAGATATCTGGATGCAGCATCCATTCGTGAGCATCCATGGTAGTTCTGCTTAATTTGTCTGCTAGTGAATTCTCTTTTCCTGGTACGAATCTGGCCTGCAGTTGAATGTTGAGATTCAGGCCTAGGTTCCACAGCTCCATTGCCATCCGGCATAAAGGGTAGGAGTGCGTGCCTCCCTGTTTGCTGATGTACCACATGACTGTGGTATTCTCCGTCCTTATCAGCAGGTGTCCTTGCTGGAGGAATGATTTGAATGCCCCTATTGCATGCTTCACTGCCAGCATCTCCTTTAGATTTATGTGTAGTTTCAGCTGGTCTTGGGACCATAGGCCTTGGATACACTTGTCTTCCATGTGTGCGCCCCAACCTAGGTCTGAGGCGTCCGTGGTGATGGTCTGCTTTGGTTGTGGTTTGTGGAAAGGCAACCCTCTGTTGGTCTGGCAGGCCTGAGCCCACCACAGGAATTCTTTTTTCAGGCATGGAATGATTGGTATCATGGTTTCTAGACTGTGTCTGTGTTGAGACCATACATTTCTTAGGTACCATTGTAATTTTCTCATATGCAGTCTGGCATGTGGGATCAAGATTATGCAGGATGCCATGTAACCCAGGGCCTGCAGGACTTTCCTTGCAGAAAGCTGAGTTTGTCTTGTCAATGCCGTGAAGTAGACTGGAAGTTGTTTTTGTTTTTCTTCTGTGAGAAAAGCCATCCGAGTTATTGTGTCCAGTTCTGCGCCCAAAAATGTTATCCTTTGGGATGGCACTAGTCTTGACTTCTGTATGTTGACTGTGTATCCCAAGGCTTGCAGCAGTTGTATGACATAGGCCAAATCCTTTATTATTTTTGTCTTGTTGTCCGCTTGTATTAGGCAGTCGTCCAGGTATGGGTAGATTTGAATTCCCTGAAGCCTGCAATGTGCAATTACTGATGCCAGTCATTTCGTGAATACTCTGGGCGCAGTAGATAAGCCAAAGGGCAATGCTGAGAATTGATAATGATCTGATCCTGCAAGAAATCTGAGGTGTCTTATGCAATCTGGTCGTATAGGGACGTGCAGGTATGCCTCCTTGAGATCTAGAGTCACCAGCCAAGACTCCTTGCCCAACATGGGAAGAAGTTGCTGTAGGGTCAGCATCTTGAATTTTGGTACAATGAGATATGTGTTCAGTGCAGACAAGTCGAGAATAGGCCTCCATTGAGTTTCTTTTCTTGGTACAAGGAATAGTCTGGAGTAAAATCCTTGGCCTTGTTCCATAGATGGTACCTTTTCTATTGCTCTCATCCTTAGTAAGTTGATGATTTGTTTTAGAGCCTCTGACTTCTGGCTTGGTGGAAGGTTTGGCATTCCTCTCTTTTTGGTAAAGTGTGGAAGTGAAACCTGTAGCCTTTGTCTATTGTTTGCAAAGTCCATTTGTCTCCTGTAATGCAATGCCAGTTTTTTGAAAATAAAGCTAACTTTCCGCCCAAGGGTGCTTCCAATTGTTCCCTGGTAGGCGGAATCAGAGCCAAGTCATTGTGTCTGTCCTGTGGAAGTGGTTGCAGTCGCAGCTGTGGAGGCACTCCTCTGGTTGTCAGGTTGCCACTGATGGCCCCTGTAGGCACCCCTTGATTGACCTCTGCCTCTTGGGCGTCTATTTCTGACTCTCTGTGCTCTGGAGGTGTCTGAAAAGGACCAATTCTTTGAAGGTCAATTTCTGCTGAACCTCGGAGGTTGGACCTGCAGAAAATCCTTGACTGTTTACACAGATTTTGCTTTTTCTTCCACTTTCTTTAGAACCTCCTGTGCAGGGGAGCCAAATAAACTTTGTTTCTCCATAGGGGCATCTAGGAGTTTAGACTTAACATGGTCTGGCAAGGATTGCTCTTTTAGCCAGGCATGCCTTCGAATCACTGCTCCAGTCATAGCTGATCTAAATGAAGCCTCCAGTGCATCATAGCCATATTTTAAAAAATGATTACTGACCTGCTGAGAATTGTGTACCAACTCCTGAAGGGACTTACGGTCTAAAGGTTCAGGAGAGGAAAGCTTTTTATTCAGCTGATCTAACAAAGATTCCTTGTACTGTATCATGTGGAATTGACAGTTTAGAGCCCTGGCAGAAAGAGTAGCAGATGTATAAACCTTTTTACCCCATCTCTCTAATGCTCTTGATTCCCTTTCAGAGGGTAGGGGGTTTTTGGCAGAGGCAGCTGCAACACCCTTAGGGCCCTGAGAAATGGTTTCTGGGTCTGCAGCGTGGGCCTTGTACAAGTGGAAGTGAGAATCCAGGACCCTGTAATATCTGCCAGGTTTGGCAGGGGCCGGGGGGAGAGAATCAGGGGCTGAACTGGCATCATTGTATGCATCATCAACAACTGATAGTACAGGTGGTATGGCTAAAGGCCTATGCTGTGGTAAGTGTAAAAAAGTCCTTAGCCTTTTTCTAGAATCAGAAAAATCCTGACCCTGCCATTGGAAATGTTCCCTCATTGAATGTAGAGTTTCCCCAAATGAAAATTCTTCTGGGGGGGGAGGCAGAAGGAATGGAGTCTTCTGCATCCGAATCCTCATAAGGTGAGTATGGTCCTTCCTGATGGTCTGATAAATCTGATCCATCCGAGGAATAGTCAGAGGATAGAGGTTCAGGGGGTTCAGTCCTAGGCCTCTTTTCAGGAGGGGGTTGTGAGGCCCTGTCTGGGTGAGGTTGGGATCCCCTGATCAAAGAAATAAGGTCCTCAGCAAGGCTAAGAATCTGAGAACTTGAGGAAGGTCTGTGAGGGGGAGCTTTTGTAGGTAAGGCCTTGGAAAGTTTAGCTGCTTTAGCCCTGGAGAAGGCCTTAATAGACATAGAAGCAGTGGGTCTAGCTGCCCCACGTGCAGGAGTAGAAATGTCCAACGGAATGGTGTCGGACAATTCTTGAGTGCCTGCTTCTTCGGTAGGAATTTCTGTAGCCGACTCAGCCGGGGCCACTGTGGCCTCGGTTGTCGGAGGCATGCCTGCGGCCGAAGGAAGAACCGAGGACTCTGTTTCAGCCAAAACCGAGACACTCGCGGTAGGCCTAACCGTGGTTTCAGCCGAAACCGCGGGCCGCGAGTGTCAGTCCTTTTCCTTGCGCTTTTTAGCTAAATGTGTAGTCGGAGTCTCCGACGGCATTTTATATGCAAAAGCGGGACCAAAAAACTCTTCTGCAAACTCCGACAGACGTCTAAGTGTCTGTCGGTTGAAGGAAGCACAGGCTAAACAAGCTGATACGTCGTGGTCTGGGCCTAAGCAAGGAAGGCAGTAAGAGTGGAAATCCTTATGAGGTATTTGTTTCCCACAAGTTAAACAATTATTTACTTTGTCTGACATCGGCTGAGGCAAGAGAGAGTCCCCAACGGGGTACTTAGCCTTTTTAGAAGTCTTCGGTAGCTGAAATCTCTGGATCTGACCGACCGGCACTTGCAAACAGCTTCTGCTTCGGGCACCGCGCAGCAAGAAAGACTGAGGAAAATGG
The DNA here is from genome assembly GCF_019279795.1 of Protopterus annectens. NCBI lineage: Eukaryota > Metazoa > Chordata > Ceratodontiformes > Protopteridae > Protopterus > Protopterus annectens. Next base: position 401,137,052 of record NC_056739.1, on the reverse strand, counting down.
CGTCGGCTGATGCCTTTATACCCCAGGAGCTATGACGTCGGGTGAAGTGCGACATCAGCCGAGGCCAGACCCAGACTTTGGAATCGGGCCAACCGAGGGCTGCCTGAGGCAGGACAACCCATATGTTATGACTGCAGATGCATCCTTGAAGGACATCTAGACAGCAAAGCACGTTGTGATCAGGGCCTAGGCAAGGAATACAGTACAAATGAAAATCCTTATGAGGTATTTGCTTCCCACAAGTAATGCAATTATTAACTTTTACTGACATCGGTAAGGAGCAAGAAAAAGTTTCCCCAACGGGGTACTTAGCTTTTAGTTTGAAGACTTCAGTTCTGAAACTCGAATACGAAAATTTCAGGAGTCGGCCGACCGGCACTTGCGAACTGCTTCTAGATTGCTTTACCTGTTTCTCATAATTGCTACACAAGCCCTGGATTTGCATCTGTTTTAACACAGCTCCACAGAGTTTGGAGACCAGTCACTGCTCTACTATTTTCATCTGAGCAATCTGAGGCATCTTGTTGCGCACAGCACCGTGCAGTGGAGGAAATATTTGGAGGTTACATATGCAAAATCTAAAGTAGATTTATTTTACCTTAGAAAAGGCCTGTGCTCTGAGTAAATTGTGGTTAGCTGTTCAGAGCACAATAGCTGGACTTTCCACAGCATTTGCTACTTTGATATCTCCTAATCCCCAACAGTCTAGTACCCCTTGACAGCCCCAACAGCATAGACCCAGCATTAAGCCCCCAACTAAACCACATCCTTCCTCATTAAAGTAAATAAATACACAAATGAGACACAAAGGTCTGGTCAACACGCAGCACCCAATGAAGGCAGCCACACCATAAAGCAGTTAAAAAAAACGACAATATATCAATAATTGCATGAAGAGAGTGTTGAATAGAATAAACAGGAGATTTTATTCCAGTTTTCCAGATTAAGCGCTTTCTTTTCTAAAACAGGAAACTTCATCAGAATCTACTGACATCACATCCCTCTTTGATTAAATAGGTACACCCATTTTGTGACTGGGTAAAAGCCAAAAAACAGTATAAATTTAATTACATACATAAAATCTAACAAATTTTAATTACATAAAAAATTGTATTTAATACCTTTACAGTGTTAAAATCTACTCATATTAATAGCAAATGGCTTTTAATTTTAATGCAGGTATCAAAGAAACATGGTCATTAAGACCAGGATAAATACATGCATCAAGCCTCAACAGCCATATTAATTTCCTAAACTCAAGCCTGTTCTGCCAATCGCCCCCTCTATCTGAAGTATGAACCTTTTCCAATACCCAAAATTTAAAAATCAGCATTTTCACATTCTAAAGCATGTCTATATAGTGCATTACATTCTTTCTTCCTACTAATTTCATATACATGTTCATATATACACTGTTTTAAACTGTGTTCCGTTTTGCCTATGTAAAATGCCCAACATATTGTACCATAGGCAATATAGACAACCCTTTTGTCTGACAAAATATTCATCCACTCTACTTCTATATTGGGGGGCAGGTAAAACAAGCTCTTCCCTATCCGCTACAAATATGCATTGATTGCATCGTCCACATCTAAAAGTACCCGTCTTTCCTATACTCCTGACCTGAACATTTTTCTCAAACAATTCTTTTAAATTGTCATTTTTCTTATAACCAAATTTTAAGGGCTGGTTAAAAACTTCTAATCTGTTGGGCATGGCCCTATTAAAAAAAAAAAAAAAAACACAATGTCTCCTCATTATACAACATACCTTTTTGTGTCTTCATTAAATGTTGTAACCATATATAATGTATTTTCTTCCTTTTCTACCAAGGTGGTATTGTTCACATTATCTTTTCCACTATTAAATAGGAGTTTGAATTTTATCCCCCACCCTAATAAAATTTCTTCCTTGATATTATTTATAATATCTATAGGGTAACCCCTGTCGTAAAACAACCCACCTATGTAGTCAAGTTCACTCTAACATCTCTGACCAAAGTCATACGGGCCGCCCTAACCATCTGCCCTTTCAAAATGTTTTTCTTCTGGGTAACAGGGTGATCACTCTCATAAGGGAGATGAGCATTTGAAAAAACAGTTTTTCCTATAAATACACGATGTATATCTCTTGTTTAACAAATCTTTTTTGATGTTAACATCTAAATAATGCACTTCTTGGTCCCAAATTTCATAAGTAAATAAGAATTCAGTGGACGAGTTGAGGTAAATTATGAAATCCGTAATGACTTCTATAGGACCTTGCCACACAACAAAAATATCATCCAGGTATCTATAGTATTCTTTGCTATAGGTCATAAAATTACTGTTAAAGACAATGTCTTTCTCAATACAACATGACAATGTTAGCAAAAATGGGGGCACAAGCTGCCCCCATTGCCACACTGTCAACCTGGTGATAATATTCACCCTGATGGTAGATATAGTTGTTTTGCAAAAAGTACAGTTGTGTACACTTACCATAAATGTAGATGTTAGAGTGTATTCACTGTTGCAGTCATTACATTTGGGTTATCTGCTTGCAGGTAGCCCTCAGTCAGCCTGATTAACAGTCTTGGGTCCTGCGTCTGTTGCTGTCGCTTCTTCCATGACGTCAGGTCGTCAGGGGTATAAAGCATGCAGCCGATGCCATTACATCAGTTTTCTTGCCCCAAATGTCAGGTGCCCTCCTAATGGGGAGCTATTAAATATAAAAGTACAATGATGTACCTCCAACAAAAAATCAAATACACCAAAAAGGCTTTTAAGCATAGTAAAGGAAAGTAGAGGTATAGCCAAAGGAAGTTAGGAAGCTGGAGGGAGGGTAACTAGGACTGCAACAGTGAATACATTCGAACATCTACATTTATGGTAAGCGTAGACAACTGTACTATCTTCTTCGTGTTTCACTGTTGCAGTCATTACATTTGGGTAGATTCCCAAAGCTATGGTTGGGAGGAGGAATTTAGATAGCATTAGGACCAGCTATAAGGCCCTGCAAGACTGCAGCGGCAAAGCCAGTTCTGGATTTAGAGAAATTTGGCAAATGAGAATGCTTGGTGAAAGTATGTACAGAACTCCAGGTAGCAGCTTCTAGGATGTCCATGGTAGGGATGCCTCTGAGGAAGGCTGTAGAGGTAGATGCAGCCCTGGTGGAGCGAGGTCTGATCCCCTGGGGATAGTTTTTCCATGGTACATATAGCAGAAATTAATGCAGTGGCCTATCCATTTAGAAATGGTTTGATTTGAAATAGCCTTCCCCTCTGCCCCTGCAGCAAATGCCACCAGCAGTTCAGATTTCCTTTGAGGTTTAGTCCTGTCCAAGTAGAATCTGAGTTGTCTGTGCACATCTAAGGAATGCAGTATCCGTTCCCCTTTGTTCTGTGGATTGGGAAAGAAGGTTGGCAAATGAATGGACTGATTAATAGCCACATTGGATACCACCTTGGGCATGAAGGATGGATTGGTTCTGAGGGACACCCTGTCCACATGAAAGATGATGAAAGGCTCCACAGCCATAAGGGCCTGTAATTCAGATACCCTTCTAGCTGAAGTGATTGCTAAAAGGAAAGCGGTTTTCCAAGAAAGAAATTTTAAGTCTGCAGTAGCAGCTGGCTCGAAAGGAGGTAGCGTGAGTTTCTCCAAAACAAAGTTAAGGTCCTAGGCTGGGGTTGGAGCTCTCCTGGGTGGTCTCAAATTTTTGGCCGCTCTGAGGAACTGCTTGAGCAGTGGATGAGAGAAGGGGGGTTTCTGTGTTATAATTAGCTGAAATGGCTGAGGCGTGGATTTTAATGGAGGAAAAAGACGCCCTTGTGAAGCATCTCAGTTAAGTATTGTAAAATCTTAGGTAAACTGGGCGCTGCAGTGCTTATCCATTGAGATTGGTTCCAGGCACAGAATCTTTTCCATTTTTCAGCATAGGATTTTCTAGTGCTAGGCCTCCTTGCCTCTAAAATGATATCCATCACAGGTTTACTGAGGGATGGTAATGGAGAGATTATGTAAATTAGCCTGGTTGCAAGGTTCAGTGTTAGAAGCTGTGGGTGCAGAATCTGGTTCTCCTGCTGAGACAACTGGGATAACAGTGACCCACTGCGCAGGAGGGGGGGCCAGTGTTGGCGTGGCCAGTCTAGAGCAATCAAAATCATCCTTGGTTTGTCCTGTTTTATGTTTAGAAGTACTTTGGAGAGCAGAGGCAGAGAGGGGAAGGCATAGACTGATAGTTTTTTCAGCTGAAGGACAGAGAATCCCCTTTCCAGGCTTGTTTGTGGGGAGTCCTTCTGCAAAATTTGTCCAATTGGTACTTCTGGGGAGAGGCAAACAGGTCTATATCTGGGCTCCCCCATTTGCTTGTCAACATGTTGAAAATCCTTGGTTCCAGTTTCCACTCGTGTGGGTCCATGAGATTTCTGCTTAGTCCGTCTGCCAGTGTACTTAATTTTCCTGGCAGGAGTTGAGCTTGTAGGTGCACCTGGTAGCTCAAGGCTGTGTTCCACAATGCCATGGCTAGTCTGCAGAGGGGGGTAAGAATGTGTAACCCCCTGCTTGTTTATGTACCACATAACAGTGGTGTTGTCCATCTACCATTAGTTGTCCTGGAAGAATGTGGTCCTTGAAGGCTGTCAGAGCATTCTGTACAGCTAACATTTCTTTTTGATTGATATGCAGGTGCATTTGACTTGGGTTCCATTTGCCCTGAATGCACTTCTCTGCCAGGTGAGCCCACCATGCATAGTCTGATGCGTCTGTTAGGGTTTGGTTGGCAGAGGGTGGTGTGAAAGGTAGTCCCTTGTTTTGGTGGCAGACCTCTGCCCAACAAAGGAACTCTAGCCGTAGGCAAGGTATGACAGGAATCACTGCTTCTAGATCCTGAGAATGTTGACACCATAGGCTTTTTAGATACCACTGTAGTTTCCTCATATGCAGTCTTGCATATGGGATTAGAAGAATGCAGGAGGCCATGAACCCCCAAGGCTTGCAGTATTTGTCTTGCAGATAGCAAGGTTTTTGTGGCCACTTGTTTGAGGTAGGTTGTCAAATGAATTTGTTTCTCTGGCGTGAGGGAGCCCATCTGGGAAGTTGTATTCAAGCTTGCTCCCAGGAGTATAATTTGTTGACAGGGTACCAGGTGTGATTTCTTTTCGTTTATGGTGTACCCCAGAAAAATTAGAACCCTTTGTACAAAGGCCAGATTATTCAAAAGTATGTCCTGTCTTTCTGCCTGAATTAGACAATCGTCCAGGTATGGGTATATTTGAATATTTCCTGGGTGCAGTAGATAAGCCAAAGGGCAGTGCAGAGAACTGATGGTGCGTGCAGCCTGCTTTGAAGCGTAGGTATCTTCTGCAAGATTCCCTGAGTGAGATGTGCAGGTAAGCTTCTTTTAAATCTAGTGTTGCCAACCAGGCATCTTTTAGCATAGGAAGTAATTGGTGAAGAGTTAGCATCTTGAATTTTGGAATCTCCGAAAAGATGTTTAGAGTAGACAAGTCCAGGATAGGGCACCATGAATTGTCTAGTCTGGGTACCAGGAAAAGTCTTGAGTAGAAACCTTGTCCCTTTTCCTCTTCTGGTACCAGTTGAAAAGCCCCCATGCTTAAGAGAGACAGTACTTGTTTTAGTCCTCTGCCCACTGATTTAGGGGTAGGTCCGGCCATCCGCTTGGTTTTGGCAACATGTGGAAGTGAAATCTGCATCCCTGGGACACTATTTAAAACCCATTTGTCCTGGGTAATGAGCTCCCAGTTCTTTGCATGAACAGCAATTTTTCCCCCCAAAGGGGCAGTCAGTTGACAAGTGCTTAGAAATCTTAAAAGGAAGGCATTGAGACAGTTTACCATAGGGGGAAGTCTTATTACTCCCAGATTTGGAAGTGGAGGCCCCCCCACTGCTTAGTCCTGTGTATCCCCCTGGGGCTGAAACCTAGGGTTTTTGCTGCATCTGGATTTGGCTTGAGAAAACCTGGAAGGGGCTGGAAAGGACCAATTCTTAGAGGGCTAGTGCCTACTAAATCTAAGAGGCTGAACTTGCAAGAAATCTTTTAACAGTTTCCATAGATTTAGCTTTATCTTCCATCTTTTTACGAACTTCCTCAGCCTTGTTGCCAAACAGGCGGTCCGGATTTAAAGGAGCATCCAACAATTTAGCTTTAACATGATCAGGCAAAGATTGTTCCTTAAGCCAAGTATGCCTTCTGAGCACAGACCCAGTAACAGCAGCCCTGCAAGAGGCCTCTAATGAATCAAAACCACACTGCAAAGTATGTTTTCCAACCTGTTCAGCAGAATGCATTAAATCCTGTAATTCTTCATTTTCCACACAGTCAGGAATCAACATCATTTTCTGTATAAGCAATCCAATAACGTGTTGCTGATACTTTAACATGTGAAACTAGCAGTTTAAAGCCCTAATTGCCAAGGTTTCAGAAGTGTAAACATTCTTACCCAATCTATCCAGCGCCCTGGAGTCTCTATCAGAAGGGGTAGGAGTTTTAGCAGTAGAAGCCTTAATGGCCTAGGGCCCCTGTGAAATAGTCTCTGGATTCGCAATAGGAACTTGTGAGACTCAGGGACCCTGTAGTATCAGTCTGGTTTTCTGGGAGCAGGAGGCAAGGAATCAGGGGCCAAACTAGATTCCGAAAAAGCATCAACAATGTCTAGTACAGGAGGAATAGCTAAAAAACCTATGCTGAGGTAGGAGTAAGAAATCCCTAAGCCTCTTTTATGAATCAGAAAAATCCTGGCTTCCCCCACTGGAAATGCTCCCTTAGAGTACGTAAGGTTTCCCCAAAAGAAAAATCCTCTGGAGGGGAAGCACAGGGAACGGAGTCCTCTGCATCAGAATCCTCATAAGTAGAGAAGGGCAAATCCAGATCATCAGAAGAATCAGAAAAGACAGAATCCTGGTCAGAAGATTCATAAACCACTTAGGCCTCTTAGAAAAAGGGGGTTAGCTACCCGTGATTAGAGTTATTAGATCTTCAGCCATTCTTATCATTTGTTTTTTGGGCATACAGGCCTGAGCATGTGGCCTGGGCGTTGGGTTTTTTAGGCATAGTTTGAGATTTAGGCCTAAGAGAAGGAGACGTCAGTTTAATACGCATGTCCGTAGGCCTGACTACACCCTCAGAAGCTGGTGCCTGCACAGCGGCTCCGGACCCATCCAAGGTAGAGACATCCACGGGTTCCATAGTTGAAGCATCTTGCGGCATACCGGACTCTGAATGGGTCTCAGTAAAGGCCTGTGAATCAAAAGTAGCGGGTATCAGGGGCTGCGAAAGCGCCCAAGTACCGGCAAACTGGCGACTGGCTTAGGAGAAGCGTCGTCTGCAGTTTTGGACCTTGGCAGCCTGTCTGTCTTTATCTTTGCGTTTTTTCGGAATCCTGGTAGTCAAGATGGCTGACAGACATTTCTGGATAATTAAACTGAGAACAGAAATATTTAAAGGCGAAAATGAACCGACGACGGATAGTGCTCTGATTAAATAAAGCACAAAACTGACAGCAAGGTACGTCATGGTCAGGGCCTAGGCAAGGAATACAGTACGAATGAAAATCTTTGAGGTATTTGCTTTCCACAAGTAATGCAATTATTAACTTTTACTGACATTGGTAAGGAGCAAGAAAAAGTTTCTCCAAAAGGGTACTTAGCTTTAGTTAAAGACTTCGGTTCTGAAACTTGAAAATGAAAATTTCAGGAGTCAGCCGACCAGCACTTGCGAACTGCTTCTGCTTCGGGCAGTTGACGAAAATGCACGATTCAATTTGGTAAGCTCACCCAGCAAAGTTTGATCTTCTCCAGCTTTAGACATGGCCCCTCAGTTGCCTTGTGTAGCCATCCCAAAATGACAACTAATAACCAAGGATGAAAAATCGAACCAAAAAACACCAAATGAGACACAAAGGTCCGGTCAACGCGCAAAAACGACAATATAACAATAATTCCACTCCATTTCAGTGAAAAAGATAGTGTGAACAATACCACTTTGGTAGAAAAGGAAGAAAATACATTAGGTAGGGAAGAACTTGTTTTACCTGCCCCCCAATATAGATGTCGAGTGGATGAATATTTTAATTGTCAGATGAAAGGGGTTGTCTATATTGCCTATTGTACTGTACATGTTTGGCATTTTACATAGGCAAAACAGAACGCGGTTTAAAACAGCGTATATATGAACATGTATATGAAATTAGTTGGAAGAAAGAAGGTAATGCACGTTATAGACATGCTTTAGTATGTGAAAATGCTGATTTTAAATTTTGGGTATTGGAAAAGGTTCATATTTCAGATAGAGGGGGTGATTGGCAGAACAGGCTTGAGTTTAGGGAATTAATATGGCAGTTGAGGCTTGATGCATAAACTTATCCTGGTCTTAAATGACCATGTTTCTTTGATACCAGAGTTAAAATTAAAAGCCAACTGCTATTAATATGAGTAGATTTTAACACTGTAAAGGTATTAAATACAATTTTTTATGTAATTAAAATTTATATTGCATTTTATGTATGTAATTAAATTTATACTTTTTTTTGGCTTTTACCCAATCACACAATGGGTGTACCTATTTAATCAAGGAGGGATGTGATGTCAGTAGATTTTGATGAAGCTTCCTGTTTTGGAAAAGAAAGCGCTTAATCTGGAAACTGGAATAAAACCTCCAGTTTTATTTTATTCAACACTCTTTTCGTGGAATTACTGTTATATTGTCGTTTTTGAATTGCTTTATGGTGTGGCTGCCTTCATTGGGTGTAGAGTGTTGACCGGACCTTTGTACCTGATAATACCCCAGGCTGTGTTCTAAATGAATTAAAACAGGAACTAGCTGGGAACTCTTGTTTTAAAGCACAATCTAAGCACTGGTTTTGTACCTGCCAAATTGAAAACAGCAACAGTCATCCCATTACATAAAGGGGGTGCCTCCACAGACCATGGGAGCTATAGACCCATAAGCCTGACAAGCTTAATCTGCAAGGCTATGGAAAAAATTATCATAGACCTTAAAGATACAGGAGATCTCCAAACTCTCGACGTCAAACAGTTTGGCTTCATTAAAGAGAGATCCTGCCTCTTGAACTTGGTGGACTTCTTGTAGACAGTCAAAGCCCTGGATGAAGGCATATCCATGCATACACCCAACGTGGACCTGGCCAAGGCCTTTGACATTATTCCTCACTCAAGCATCATTGATAAACTCACCCAGCTGGAGATTAACCCATATACTGTCAGCTGGGTTGCAAAATGGTTCATCAATAGTACGCGCACAGTCAAAACAGGTGACTACCTACACCAGCAGATCACTAAACCAGTGGTGTTCCACAGGGATCAGTGTTGGGGCCCCTATTGTTTGGAATCTGTCTCAAATGTACAGGCAAAAAAATCAAAAGGCCTGCCGCTGACGTTTGCTGACTGCAAACTAAATACAGTCACAGAGTCCTCAAATGATGTTGACATCCTACAAGAGGAACTTGCACAAAAACAATTGGTGCCAAAAAAGTACAGTTGTGTACACTTACCATAAATGTAGATGTTAGAGTGTATTCACTGTTGCAGTCATCACACATTTGGGTTTTCCCTGCCAGGATAGCCCTCGGCCGGCCCAAATACCAGAGGCTTAGTATTTCTGCATCGGTTGCTGTCACTTCAGGACTGACATCAGGTCATCAGTAGTATAAAGCAAGGCAGCCAACGCCATTACATCAGTTTTTCTTGCCCTGTCAGGAGCCCCCAACTAGCAGCCAGGTTATGATGGAAAAATCCCACCAGTAGAAAGTAATACCAAAAAGTTCCTTGTAAGAAGAGAGAAGAGGGAGATGGAGTGAGGGAAACAGGACTGCAACAGTGAATACACTCAAACATCTACATTTATTTTGTTTTTAATTTCTCCAAGTATTTTGGGTTTCTAATACCATGATGGGACTGGACCCCATTCCTAAGTCAAAGTACGATTAAAGTTCATGAAATTAGTATTGTTTCACTCTTTGATGTTAACCAAAAGTGCTCTTCGCAGCACCCGCAATGTGCCCGGTAATGACTCCTCCTGCAATTCGTTATGGTGTTACTTAAACTGGTAACATATCTAAATATGATTGCAAATTCTTTTTTATAAGACCAGTTGCTCCTACTACTATTGGAACTGTCTGGGTATCTTTCTTCCACATGGCTCTCATTTCTGCCTGCAGAGCGAGGTATTTTATGACTTTGTCTCTCTTTGTATGCAAGACACTATAGTCTCTAGGTGTGGCAATTTCAGTGATCAATGCTACTTTTGTCTTCTTTTCTTGGACCACTATATCCGGTTTTCTAGCATCTATCTTTTGGACTGTTGGTATTGGGTGATCCTATGTGATGTAAACTTAATCATTTTCTATGATTCTCTGTGGTTCATGCTTCTAGTGTTTTTCAGCCACTTCAATACCATAAGAGTCTGCAAAATCTCCAGTGTAACAATCTAGCCACATTATTATGCCTTTTAGTATACAGTCCCTCTGCCATTAGAGAGTCACAACCAGCAATAAGGTATGTGACTGTTTCCAATTTGGTTCCACAAAACCTACACATGTGTTTCTCCCACATGTTCAATGAACTTAGTAAACCAGCGTGTACGTAAGCCCACTATCTTGGGCTGCCAATACTAACCTTTCATTTCTTGATGTAAATTCACCTCTCCTTAACCATTCCTGTGTTCGTTCTTGAACATGAGGCTCTTCCACAAGTTTTCTATATTTGCAACTATATTTATGTTTTTTCCACATTTCTTGCCTTCTCACCTGGTCCTTCATCTTATATTCTTTCGTTTTTTAGCACATTCAGTTGCTGCCTGGTTTTTATCCACTTCTGATTTGATTTTCACTCCTGCTTGATGTCAATATGTTTCTGCTAAATTAAAGCAAAGATGTCATCATAGATTTATTATCCACGTTTTAAAACTTTCACCACATTTGGATCTTGTGAGGTCAGTAGATGTGCGTGTAAAGTCCCACGATTACAGATCTATACATGTAATCAATTTCAAAGAGGCCCATCCCTCCTTCAGAGCGGGGAATATATAATCCTGGTATACACTGAATTTTATAAATCATTTGGCGAGCATGAAACATCCTTGTTTTAATATCCAATCAATCCAACACTTTTTGGGGCCACTTAATCACTCCAAAACTATAAGTTTGGATAGAAAGAGCAAACTGATTTATAGCTTGGATCTTGTTCCTAGGTGTCAATGCTGTTTACAGGATTAATTTATGGTAAGTGTACACGACTATACTATGTTCTTCGTGTTTCACTGTTGCAGTCATCACATTTGGGTTTATTCCCAAAACTGAGGGAAAAAGGGTGGAGGCAGTCAAGGAGACTAGGGGCTGGGTTAGAAATGCCCTACAAGACTGCAGTGGCAAAGCCTGCCCTGGATTTGGAGAAGATAGGCAGGTGGTAATGTTTGGTGAAAGTTTGAAAAGCTGTCCAGGTGGCAGCCTCCAGGATGTCCCTGGTGGGGACTTCTCTGAGGAAAGCTGCAGAGGTGGAGGCTGCTCTGGAGGAGCGAGTCCTGACCCCCTTAGGGGGAGGCTTTCCATGTTGCTTGTAACAGAAATGGATGCAGTGTGCTATCCATTTAGAAATTGTTTGTTTGGAGATGGCTTTGCCCTCTGCCCCTGCAGCAAAGCTAACCAGCAATTGATCAGACTTTCTGAATGGTTTAGTCTTTTCTAGATAGAATCTGAGCTGTCTGTGCACATCTAGAGAGTGCAGGATCCTTTCCCCTTTGTTCTGTGGGTTAGTGAAAAAGGTGGGAAAATGAATGGATTGGTTGAGACACACTGGACACCACTTTGGGCATGAAGGATGGGTTAATCCTGAGGGAAACCCGGTCAGCATGGAAGATGATTAAGACCTCCACAGCCATGAGTGCTTGTAGCTCAGAGACCCTTCTGGCTAAAGTGATGGCCAGAAGAAAAGCGCTCTTCCAGGAGAAAAAATTTTAACTCCGCTGAAGATGCTGGTTCGAAGGGGAGCAGGGTGAGCTTTTCCAACACAAAGTTAAGGTCCCAAGCTGGGGTAGGTGCTCTTCTGGGTGGCCTCAAGTTGCTAGCCCATCTTAGGAATTGTTTGATCAGAGGGTATGAGAAGAGGGGCTGCTCAGTGGGGAAATGGGCAGAGATAGCAGAGGCATGGATTTTATAGGTTCATAGGTAAGTACTAGGCTATCTGCCCAAGGGCATTTATAGGCCTAGCCAGTGTGTGTTGGCTTTCGCCACCCCCTTAGATTAGTTCCCTGCGCCTCTGTCCAGCAGAGCCACTGCAGTGATCCTTGGGGCAAATTTTCTGTTTCCCATCCACCAGTCAAGGTTTCTCTTGAAGAGTGCTAGTGAGGGGCTCTGTCTGATGTATACTGGAATCTTGTTCCAAAGCACAGGGAGTCTCTGGGTCAGGAATCTATCCCTCCAGCACGTCTTATTTATCATTGTGGTAAGGTTTATATCCCTAGAGCGTGTGGCACTCGGGGATTTTTTTTTTTTTTTTTTTTTTTAGGTGGAGCATATCCATCAACTCTGGGTTGGACATGGCCTTGTATGTCAAGCAGAGATCACCTCTGAGTAAGTGGTATGCAACAGAGTACAGCTGGAGTTTCTTTAGTGGGGCTGCATAGGTCATCTGTTTGAGGCCAGTAATCCTCTTGGTGAGGTACGTTTGTGGTCTTTCCAGCTGTTACAGGTGTCATGTAAGGTACATCCCAAATGGGGCATTGTATTCTATAATGGGTCTAATAAGTGACGAGTAGAGCGGCACAATAAACTTTGTTCTGGATGAGAACCCTTTTGAGATTAGGTGGGCCACGTAGAAGGATTTTCTAACCACCTTGGCAATATGATTATCAAAGGAGAGATTGCTATCTACTTGGGTCCCCAGATCCCTTATTACTTTTTCTGTATTTAGGGGACTACCACCTATGTGGTAGTTCGTGGGTACTTTTTTTTCCAAAGGGGATGACTACGCACTTTTTGGCATTCAGCTTGAGGCCATGATTTTGACACCAGATATCCGTCTCAGTGAGACCCTTCAGGAGGGTGGTCTGTATCAGCCGGAGAATCAATTATGGCCCCTAGTTTGCAGTCATCTGTTAACTTGGTCAGCCAAAGTCCTCCTGTGCTTGCCTGTACCTCTGAGAAGTATATACCGAACAGGAGGGTTCCTTGAGCCCTCAGGGACGCCACTTGTAACCGGTTTAGAGTCGGACCTAGAGTCTGCAACTCTCACCGTGTGGGTTCTGTCCATGAGCCAATTTGCAACCCATCTCGTGATGTAGGGGTTAATGTTCAGGTTGGTGAGTTTGTCTATAATACCAGAATGGGGAATGGAGTCGAAAGCCTTTGCGAGGTCTAGGTAGGCTGCGTGGAACTCCTTACCCTCAACTAATGCCTTGGTACCTGTCTCAAAGAACTCCACCAAGTTTAGGAGGCATGATCTGCCCTTAAAGCCAAACTGGGTGGGGTCCAAAGTTTGGAGGTTCCCAAGGTCTCTGTTAATGAGCTCCATGATGATGCGCTCCATAGCCTTGCAGACCAGGCTAGTCAGGCTTATAGGGCGATAGTTCCCAGGGTCTGTTGTGGTACCACCTTTGTGGAGTGGGAAAACTGTTGCTGTGCACCACTCTGTGGGTACATAGCCTGTAGAGAGGCTGAGTTTGAACAGTGTGTTTAGGTGTGGGGTAAGTTCATTTTGGAGCTCTTGTAAGACACAGTCTGGGACACTGTCTGGTCCCATTGAGGCTGTGTTTTTGGCTTTGGATAGGGCTGTTTCAACCTGTGTGTCAGTGACTGCTGGGGCCTTGCATTCTTCTGGTATAGTATGGGCCCTTTAGGGAGTGAGAGAGGTGTGAAGTTAGCAGTGAACCGGTCTGCCAAAATGTTGGCAATATCAGTCGGTTCAGTGTATTTTGTGCCATTCTGCACCAACTCAGAGCAGATCTGAGAGTTTCCACTTAGGTTCTTGACATAGCTAAAGAACGCTTTGTGGTTGTCTTTGGAGTCCTTGGCAATTGTTCTTTCGAAGCTAGCCTTGGATGATTTAATGAGGGATAGTAGTTTCTTGCTGATACTGATCAGGGATGTCTTTCCTTCTAGGGATTTTGCTCTTATCTGTACTAGTTTCCTCCTCCTATTGTAGAGCCTGTTTATGGCAGGGGTCCACCAGACTGGTTTCCTTTTCTTGGAGGAGTGAGTCTTGGTTTTGCTTAAGATAGCACGATCCATTCATTCCTGCAGATGATCATAGAGTGCCTTTGTATAGGTTTCAGCAGCTTGGACAGCCTTGCCCATTGACGTGGGGGCTGTGAACCTTTCCACCTCTGTCTTAAGCAATGTGAAGTTTGGATATTCACAGTCCACCCCCAACCCCAATCAAGGAAACCACCGTTAAAATCTTTTAAAAAGCAGAGTGATTAGTCTATGGTCTGATCTAACCAGCGAGGAGTTGACGTCAGGTGTAGAACACCGGTCGCCCATGTTGGTGATGACCAGGTCCAATATGCTGTTCCCTCTGGTGGAGGTGTTTACCAGTTGATCCAGGGCATTCAAGTTTATAAATTCTAGGAAGCGGTGGGCAAGGTAGTGAGTACTCAAGTAGTTCTCCCAGTTAATGTTTGGGTAGTTGAAATCACCCAGTATTAGGGTGGACCTTCATATTTCCCAGTGTCTCCAGAAATGCGGAATGGGGGTCCTGGGTCATGGTGGATGATCTGTAGCAAGCTACAATTTGGATTGCAGTTTTGTCCATTGTTAGTTGCACTTGGATGAGCTCCGATGCATCCTGCTGAGCCACTAACCTGGAGGTGTGAGTATCCTTTATGAATATTGATACACCCCCGCCTTTTGTGTTTCGGTCCGGGTTCTGTGGCAGAAAGATATGGTATGAATTATAGCCTGGTAGTGCTGGGGTGCTCCCTGGAGCCTTAAACCAGGTTTCTGTTACTGTACAGATATCAATGTCCTCCATACTGAGGAGTGCCTCGAGCGCGTGCATTTTGAGGTTTAGACTTCTGGCGTGGAGTAGCATTACCCTCAGTTTTTGGTTACTTGCGCTATTTACAGTGGTGGGTTTGTCTTTTGAGCCTTGCCTAAAAAAGGCACTATGGGGGCGGCAAGAGCCTTTGCCAGTATTCAAAAGCCTAAGGGTGACCGGTGCAAGCCATCTCTTGCGAAGCAACTTGGCTTGTTGAGCATGTCATCCAAGGAAGACAGCTACTGGATCCCCTTTGAATGACACCAGAAACTTAACCAATTGTTGAAGTTGATAATTTTTTCTTTATACTGTGGCATCATTCTTGGGGAGGGTAGGATGCTACTCAGGGTCAGGGTCATACCTGCCAGGGCTACATGATCAGAGAGCTCTTCCAAGTCTCTTTTCATGTAGTCCAGGGAGGTACGTCTCAGGTCATTCACACCAACATGTACAATGACAGAGTCGTATTCGTACTTGATCTGTAGTGACCTGAGTGCTTGTGTTATGTGGTGGATCCTGGCGCCCGTCAGGCAGCTAACTGTAACCTTCTTGTCCAGCCTTGTTAGTGGGACATCAGTGTGCCCGACTATAGAGTCACCTATCACTAGTGGGTTGGGTATGTTATTTCGCCTCAAGAGTTGTGACTGCGTGGCACACTGATTATATGAAGTATGTGTTTCATGGTTGGTGATGGGTTGTGGAGGTTGCTTGGATGTCTGCTTTGGAGGTCTCTGTTGCTTTTGCAGATTTTTATTTAGAGCCTCAGAGTATGTTTTCGTGTGTGCTATTTGCCTGTGTTGGTTTGTTAGGTCTATGTGAGACTGGTGGTGTTGGTGTGTTGCAAGTATTACACTTCTCCTCTTGACAGTCAGTTACAGTCTGGGGTTGAGAGAGCTTTGCCTCCAGTCTGGCTGTATAACTGCATCTCTCGCATATATTAGTGTTTGGTGGTAGGAGGAAAGGGTTGTCTGTGTACATGAGGCAGTTGTAACATTGCCTCAAAATGCCCAGATTCACCAGTTGAACTGGAGAGTACACCAGAAACTGCCCTTTGGACATGCCTGAATAGGTAGGGTGAGCTGTTTTTCTGACTGACAGATGTGGACAAATAGAGAGCCTTGTCCTTCAGGACAGTACAAGGGGGGGGGGCTAGTGCTAGGGGTATTTAGTGCTTGTTATGAGTTTTAAGCAAGTGCTGGGCTGTAAAATGAATGGTTTGAGTGCTAAAGTTGAAGGTTTGTCTAGTGCCAGGGGGAAAAACTGAGTGCATGACTTTGTGGAGTCGGGAATAGTTTAACCCTAGCTAACCGGCGCTGCCCGGAGCGCAAAACCGCGCAAATGCGTTTTTTATATCAGAAAGATTAAAGAGATAGAAATTAGCCCAAAATGGTCAATAAAACTACAGTTTCTGGGCAGAAACCACTCCTCCAAGGGCAGGTAGGCTGTTCAGAGCTCCCCACTCTCAATGGTGAACAAAGAAACTTTCTTTTGCCCAAGTAAGGTATGGCAAACACAAAAGCTTAAAACAGTCCAGGTATCAGCAGGTATCTCAAACTGGACTTTTCTAGCCTAGTAAGGTAGGAAAATAGCAAGATTTTTTTTTTTTTTTTTTTTTTTTCAAGAAAACAGTAGAAACAAATGCAAAAACACTTTTATAGTGCAGGAATGGCTGTCGCACATGAGTGGGAAGCCAGTAACAGTTAAAATACAATTTACAATAAAAACGAATTTTAAAGTGCAAGCACAAATATTTTAATAGAGGAAAAAGAGAGACCACTGTGTAGCAGGTCAGCTAGGTAATCCAGGATGAGAGGGAGGGAGGGGGCTGTGCCATATCTGCTTCCTTAGCCTGAATCCAGGTGCAGAACCTTTTCCATTTGTCGGCATAAGACTTTCTAGTGCTAGAGCATCTGGCCTCACATATAACATCTAGTACCCGTTTACTGAGGTTGGCAGATTGATCAGTGGTTAGGGAATAAGCCAAGCTGCCAAATTGAGGGTCTGCAATTGGGGATGCATGAATTCTCCTTCCCTCTGGGTCAGGAGGGTTGGGTCTGAGTGAGATGCCATGGTGGCAGTGGGGACAGGCTGCGCAGCAATGGGTACCAGTGCTGGCGAGGCCAGTCTGGAGCAATAAGAATTGTCCTTGGTTTTTCCTCCCTTATTTTGAACAGTACCCTGGCAATGAGAGGTAGAGGTGGAAAAGCATAGGCCAATAGACTGACCCAGGGGAAGGATAGGGCATCCACTTTCCAAGCCATGATGTGATGCTCCCTGGTGCAGAACTTGCTGAGCTGATGGTGTGGGAGGCAAAGAGGTAAACCTTCGGGGTGCCCCATTTCTGAGATACAAGGGTGAATGTTTGTTTGTCTAGCTGCCACTCATGTGGGTCCAGAAGATTTCTGCTCAAGTGATCTGCAGGAATTGAGCGAACAGGTGTAGTTTCATGGCACAGGCTGTGTGCCAAAGGGTCATGGCCAGCCTGCATAGAGGGTAGGAGTGAGTCCCTCCCTGCTTGTTGATATACCACATCACAGTGGTGTTGTCTGTTTTGATCAGGAGAGCCCCTGGGGAGAGAAGGGGCCTGAAAACTGTCAATGCATGCTGGACAGCTAACATCTCTTTTTGGTTGATGTGCAGGTGGATTTGCTGTGGGCTCCATAGGCCCTGTATGCACTTGCCATCCAGGTGTGCACCCAAAGCACAGTCTGATGCATTTGTGGTAAGGGTCTGGGCGGCGGGGGGTGGTAAGAAAGGTAGACCCTTGTTGTGGGAGCAAGCTGCTGCCTACCAAAGAAAATCTTTCCTTTGGCAAGGTATCATGGGTATAAGAGTTCCCAGGTCTTGAGAGTGTTGACACCAAAGGCTTTTTAGGTACCACTGAAGTTTCCTCATATGCAGTCTGGCATATGGAATGAGCAGAATGAAAGGTGCCATGGATCCCAGAGCTTGCAGGATTTTCCTTGCAGATAACTGGGGTCTGGTGGCTAGTTGCGAGAAGGCTGTCGGGTAAGTTTGTTTTTCTGGTGTAAGGAATCCCATCTGGGATGCTGTGTCCAGGCTTGCTCCCAGGAATACAATCCTTTGGGTGGGAACTAGTTTTGATTTCTTTTCGTTAATAGTGTACCCTAGGGAGGTCAGTAGGGACTTTATAAAGGCCAGGTGCTTGAGCAGCTTTTCCTGTCTGAATTGGGCAGTCATCTAAATATGGGTAAACTTGAATATTCTTTTGTCTACAAAAGGCAATGGCCAGAGCCAGACATTTTTTGAAAACTCTAGGAGCAGTAGATAAGCCAAAGGGAAGTGCAGAGATCCTGTCCTGAAATTTAGGTATTTCCTGCATGATTCCCTGATAGGAATGTGGAGGTAGGCCTCTTTTGGGTCTAGGGTGGCTAGCCAAGCATCCTTGGACAGCATGGGTAGCAGTTGCAGGAGGGGGAGCATTTTGAATTTTGCTATCACCAGGAAGGTATTTAGGATGGATAGATCGAGGATGGGGTGCCAGGTGCCCTCTTCTGGGTACCAGAAAAAGTCTGGAGTAGAAACCTTGGCCTTTCTGTTCTGCAGGAACGTGCTCTATTGTCCTCAGAGAGAGCAGGGAAAGAACTTACTTTTGGGCCTCTGCCCACTGGTTTGGAGGTAGATCTGGAAACCCTTTTGGGGATGGAAGACTGTGGAAAGAAAATTTGTACCCCTGGGACACTATGTTGAGGACTCAGCGGCCGTTGGTAATGGTGGCCCAGGTGGTTGCGTGAAAGGAGAGTTTTCCTCCTAGGGGTAAGTGAAGGTGGGCAGAGGGAGGGGGTGGTGGAGGAGAGTCCTTGTGAGTTCTTACCATGAGGGGGTGGCTTAGAACTCCCTGTTTGTGAAGTGGAGGAATTCCAGTGTTTTGATCCTTGCATTTCCTGTGGCTGCTGTGGGGGGGGGGGGTCTGGGCTGAACTGACCTGGTGGGAGAAGGAAAGGACCAGTGCTTGGAGGGGCAACGCCTACTGAACCTGGGTGGCTGGACCTGTAAGACATCCTTATCTGTCTGCACAGATTTAGCTTTTTCTTCCATCTTTTTAAAGACCTCCTCTGCCTTAGTGCCAAATAAGTTGTCTTTGTGCAAGGGTGCATCCAACATGGTCTGGCAAGGGCTGTTCCTTAAGTCATCCATGCCTTCCAAGGACAGAACCTGCGACTGCTGCCATGCAAGAAGCTTCTAGGGCATCAAAACCACAATGTAAGGTGTGCTTAGTTACTTGACTTGCCGAATGCATTAACTCTTGTAAATCTTTAGATTCTGGAGAAGCAGGAAAGAAAGACACTTTTTTGTTTGAGGAGTTCCATGGTATGTTGCTGAAATTTTAGCATATGGAACTGGCAATTCAGTGCTCGGATAGCACGAGTAGCACAGTTGTATACTTTTTTTTACCCCATATATGTCTAGTGCTCGGGAATCGCTATCTGAGGGGGTGGGATTCTTAGCAGAGGTTGCTTTAATACCTTTAGGCCCTTCAGAAATTACCTCAGGGTCAGCAGTAGAATTTTTGAAAATAAATTTGTGCGAGTCAGGGACTCTAATACCTGTCAGGTTTTCTGGGTGCAGGAGATAGGGTGTCAGGAGTCAAACTGGATTCCAGGAAAACAAACATCGGCCACAACATCCAGGAGTGGGGGGAATAGCCAGGGGTCTGTGCTGTGGAAGATCTAAGAATTCCCGGAGTCTCTTTTTAGACTGAGGGTAGTCCTGACATTCCCACTGCAAATGTTCCCGTAAGGTATGGAGGGTTTACCAAAAGGAAAAGTCCTCGGGTGGAGAGGCCGAGGGAATGGAATCCTCTGCATCAGAATCCTCATAAGCAGAAAGGGCTTGCAGGTCTTCATATTCAGATGCATCAGAGTCATCAGACTCCTGTTCAGGCAAAACTTACTGGGGCCAGATCGCTTTCTTTTGGAAGGGGTAGCTTGGCTTCCCCCCATAAGCATAAAGTCTTCTGCCATTTTAAGCATTTGAGACCGGGGCAAATAAGCAGGTGCCTGGGAGTGAGTTGGTTTCTTGGGTGTAGTTCGTACCCTGGGCCTTAGAAACTCGGTCGTTTTGGAAAGAATGGTAGACGCAAAAGAAGTTGTCGGTTTGTGTCGAGAATCGATAGTGCAAAGTACTTCCTCGGAAGCCGGTGCCTGCTCAGCAGCTCCAGACCCATCCAAGGGAGACACAGCCGCAGGGTCCTTAGTCGAAGAGTTCTGCGGCATACCAGACTCCGAAATGGTCTTGGTAGCACCTGCGAATCCACAGAAGTGGCATTAGGGGCTGTGAAAGCACCTGAGGAAGAGAGAACTGACAACTAACTTAACGGAAGCGTTGCTAGTAGGTTTGGACATGTGCGGTCTGTCTTCATCCTTATGTTTTTTTTTTTTTTTTTGAAGGTCTGCTGTCTGATAGCTTACCAAAGCCATATCGGAATTCGAGGACTAAGTGAAAATATCTAGCTACAACAATGGCCCAACAGACGTATAGTTCTGGCATTGAACAAAGCACACAAGTGATAGCGGGGAATGCCGTGGTCTCGGCCTAAGCAAGTGACGCAGTAAGAATGAAAGTCTCTGTGTGGTATTTGCTTTCCACAGGCGAGACAATTAACTTTTTCTGACATCGGTTTGTGCAAGAAAAAAGGATCCCCAAAGGGGTACTTGGCTTTAGAAAACTTCAGCTTCAATTCGGAAGACGAAACTCTCGTAGCGGCCGACCAGCACTCATGCCAACTGCTTCTGCTTTGGGCTCCGCAGCAGGAAAGACTGATATAATGGTGTTGGCTGCCTAGCTTTATACTGCTGATGACCTGACATCAGTCCTAAAGCGATAGCAACTGATGCAGAAATACTAAGCCTCTGGTATTCAGGCCGGCCGAGGGCTACCCTGGCAGGGATAACCCAAATGTGATGACTGCAATAGTGAAACATGAACACTGACTGGTGCCAAAGTCAAAGGGTAAAACTCAATGCAAAAAAATACATCATCCCCTTCGGCTAGGGTGACGTCCTTGCAGATTACTCCATTAATACCACCACCCTAAGTATGTAATCAGTGGTGAGAGACTTGGACGCACAAGTTGACAGCAACCTTTCCTTTGACCACCACAGTCTCCACAGTGGTAAGAAAGGCTTTCTACAATTGTCCACCTCATAAGTAAGGGCACTGCATCCAGAAAGTACAGCTGTGTACACTTACCATAAATGTAGATGTTATAGTATATTCACTGTTGGAGTCATCACACTTGTTATCTGCCTTGCAGGTAGCCCTCAGTCGGCCCGAACACCAGAGACTTAGTATTTCTGCATCGGATGCGGTCACTCCTGGAATGACATCAGGTCGTCAGGGGTATAAAAACAGGCAGCCAACGCCATTACATCAGTTCTTCTTGCCCCAAATGTCAGGAGCCCCCAAATAGGGAGCTAGGTTATGGTAGGGAAACACCACCAGTAAAAAGTAAATACCAATACTAGTAGAAATAGCCATAGAGAGGGGAAGAGAGAGAAAGCCAGGGGGGCTGGTAGGAGGGAAACCAGGCCTGCAACAGTGAATACACTCTAGCGTCTACATTTATGGTAAATGTACACAACTGTACTATGTTCTTAGTGTTTCACTGTTGCAGTCATCACACACGGGTGAATTCCCAAAGCTGAGGAAGGGTGGAGGCAGTCAGGAAGAGTTAGGGTTGGCTAGTAGGCCTTGCAAGACTGCTGTAGCAAAACCTTCCCTGGATTTGGAAAAGATAGGCAAGTGGTAATGCTTGGTGAAGGTGTGTACAGAACTCCAGGTAGCAGCTTCCAGGATGTCCCTGGTACGGACTCCCCTGAGAAATGCTGTAGAGGTAGATGTTGCCCTAGTGGAATGTGTTCTAACCCCCTGAGGTGTTTGTTTTCCATGGTGCTTGTAGCAGAAATGGATGCAGTATGCTATCCATTTGGAATGGATGCAGTATACTATCCATTTGGAAATGGTTTGTTTTGAAATGGCCTTGCCCTCTGCCCCTCTTGCAAAGCTGACTAGTAACTGGTCAAATTTTCTGAAGAGCTTAGTCCCTATCAAGGTAGAATCTGAGCTGTCTGTGCACATCCAGAGTGTGCAGGATCCTTTCCCCTTTATTTTGAGGATTAGGGAAGAAGGTTGGCAAATGGATGGATTGGTTGAGAGCCACACTGGACACCACTTTAGGCATAAATGAAGGGTTAGTCCTGAGGGAGACCCTGTCAACTTGGAAAATAAAGTTGCGTACTCACCATAACATTCCATGTTTGTAGTCCATCTTGCCCTTCATTCGTACATATGGGTTCGGAACCGATCCTCGGCTCCGACTTGGCTGATTACAAAGCACAAAGTCTCTCAGTTGGCTCGTGGCAAGGTAGGTATCCCATAGTGCACTAGTAAGAATCCCCAGATCTTGTTTGCTGCTGTCTAAAAAAGTGATAGAAAACATTTCTACAAGGAACAACAAAGATGAAAGGTCTCCACCCTACAGAAGATAAACACTATCTTGTCTCCAGATCCTCCAAGGACACATGGACGGTGGTAGGTGGGTGGGTTCGTAAGAATAAAGGGGGAGATGGACTACAAACATGGAACGTTATGGTAAGTACATAACTTCTTTATGTTATGTAGTCCTATCTTGCTTGCCCTCATTCTTACATATTGGACAGTGTACCTAGTACCTTTTTCTCGGGTGGCTCACGGGAATATACTCCTAAGAACCATGGAAACACAGGAGGCTCTACCCCTTGAGACAAAATCCAATTTGTAAGGAGTAATAAAAGTATGAGGGGTAGCCCAAGTTGCTACTGCACATATACTGTCAAATGGGACTCTGGCTTGAAAAGCAGCAGATGTGGATATAGATCTGGTAGAATGAGCTTTAAAATTTTAAACGGGAATTCCTTGCCATTGGATGAGTAAATAAACTAAATACAATTGGAGATCTAATTTGATAATGTAATCTTAGACACTAGCATATCTTTTCTCGTCTCAGAAAAAGATACAAACAATTGGTCTGATCTTCTAAGCTCCTTGGGTCTATGTAGAGGGAACCTCAACTGTCTGTGAACATCAATCTGATGAAACTTATATTCTGCACTGTTTGAATGTTTAGGAAAAAAAAGAGTGGCAGGTCGATAAGTTTGATTCAAATTAGATAGAGAGCAAATCTTGGGGATGAATGATGTATTTGTACAAAGGGAAATTCTGTCTCTATGAAAGATCAAGTAAGGAAGTTTGACTGACTGTGCTTGCAACTCTGACACTCTTCTGGCGGATGTAACAACTACTAGAAAAACAGTCTTCCATGAAAGGAACTTCAGTTCACAAGTATGTGTGGGTTCAAAAGGCGGGGAAGTAAGTTTGGACAGAATGAAATTTAGATCCCAAGGAGATACAGGTTCCTGAAAGGGAGGTCTCAGCAAAGTAGTGCCTTTTAGGAAAGATTTACACAATCTGTGAGCCATAAGATTAGGTTCATGTTGTCTCAAATGAAAACTGGAGATCGCTGCCAATTGAACTTGGATTGTAGCAGCAGCTGATCCTTGCTGAAAAAGTTAAGTTAGGAATTCTAACACTAAAGGAATGGAGGCTGTGTAAGGATCTACGTTTCTATTTTTTGCCTAGATAGAAAATCTTTTCCATTTGCTAGAGTATAATTTTTTTGTAGGCGACTTGTGGGAAGACGTGAGGATAGGAGTAACTTCTTCTTTCGGCTTTTCCCGGTTAGGGGTCGCCACAGTGGATCATATGTCTGCTCACGATTGGCAGTAGAGTTTTACAGTGTCAAGTTGCCAGCCCGGCACCCAACCTTCCACAGAAGGCACACACTCTCACCTAGGGCCAATTTAGAGTGTCCAATCCACCTACTGCATGTCTTTGGGATGTGGAAGGAAACCGGAGCACCTGGAGGAAACCCACGCGACCACAGGGAGGACATGCAGACTCCGCACAGAAGGCACCCCAGCCAAGAATCGAACTGGAGAACCTCTTGCTGTGAGGCGGCAACTCTAACCGCTGCACCACCGTGGCTGCCCAAGGATAGGAGTAACTGCAGGTGAGAAATCATGAAGCCGGACTAGGGATGGAAGTGGAGCAGCCACGCTTTCAAGTTGAGGGTGTGGAGGAAGGGGTGGGAAGGTGCCTGACATGTGTGTCAGAAGGTCTGGTACTGGGTCCAGAGTCCATGGATCATCCAGAAGGTGAGGCCCGAGAAAGGGGAACCAAATCTGACGAGGCCAGTAAGGAGTGATAAGAATCATTCGGCTTCCCAAGGTCTTTGCTTTCTGGATCACTTTCAATATCAGCGGAAAGGGAGGGAATGCATAAAGAAGTCCCGGGGGCCAATTGTGAACAGGTGCATCTCTCTGTGTCACCCCCTGGGGGGGGGGGTAAGGGAGAAGTATTTGCTGCATTTGGCGTCGATTGGACTGGCAAACAGATCACAGCAAGGCTGTCCCCATTTGCAAAAAATCTGTTCCATGACTTGCTGATTCAGACCACTCGTGAGGCATCAAGATTGCCCTGTTGAGCTTGTCGGCTATCACACTGGTTGTTCCCAAGATATGCAGTGCAACTAGAAAGCGTTGGAAAGAAATAGCCTACTGCCAAAGACTAGGAGCCTCTCAAACACAGGGGGTAAGATCTGGTTCCTCCTTGTTTGTTTATATACCATACCACTGACATATTGTCTGATTGAATTGCTATCGTCCCTAGAGGAAGAAAGTCGTGAAGTGCTTACAATGCTAGTAGCACTGGTCTCATCTCTAGGACATTGATATGCAAGTGAGCCTCATGATCTTGCCATGTGCCTTGGACAGCCCTGCCTAGATAATGCTCCCCACCCTATCTGGGAGGCATCCGTGGTCACAGTAGCAACGGGTTGGCGAGGAACGAAAAAAGTGTTCCTATTGTAGTCAATAGGGCTGAATCCACCAACAAAGGTCCTTTTTGCAAGATTCCATTATCAGAACAGGATGATACAGGGGCAGTTGTTGGAGACCACTGGGAAAAAGAATAGCCATTAAAGGATTCTCATATGTAGTCTGGATAGTGGAACTAGAGTTATAGTAGAGGCCATGGTTCCTAAAAGTTTCAGCACCGTCTTGGCTTTGACTCTTTGTTGAGGAAGTAGACTGTACATCTGCTGTCTCAGATTTTGTACTCTGTCTGTAGGAAGATGAGTCCTCATGGTGACTGCATCTATTTCTGCACCTATAAAAGTCACATATTGAGAGGGTGACAAGGCAGACTTTTCTCAGTTTATCTTAATCCCTAGATGAGTGCAGAGATGGATGGTTGAATCCCTGTCTTGTAGAAGTAGGTGCCTGGTGGTGGCGGTCAGGAGCCAATCATCCAGGTACGGAAACAACTGGAATCCAAGACGTCTCAAGTGAGCGGTCACTACCACCATGCATTTGAACACCCTGGGGGCAGTGTTGAGACCAAAGGGCAGAGCACAAAATTGGTAATGACTGGCTCCCAGCCAGAAGCATAAATGACTCCTTGATGCTCTGTCCATTTTTATGTGGTAGTACGCATCTTAGAGGTTTATGGAGCACATCCAATTGTCTTTCCCTAACAGAGGGAGTAAAGACTGCAGTGTTACCATTCGGAACTTGGACTTCTTCAATGATTCGTTTAATTTGCGGAGGTCCAAAATGGGCCTCCAGTCCCCTGTTCGTTTTGGCACTAAAAAGAATTTTGAGTAAGTTCCAAATCCTATCTGGCCTGCGGGGACGGTTTGGATGATTCTTTTGAAGCAACTTTTGAACTTCTATGGTTGCTTGATGCCTGTGATTGGGTGGAACATCTGGGATTTTCTTGGTGGTGTGGTGTGGGAAAGAGAAGGGTACGGAGTATCCTCTGGTAATTATTCTTTGTACCCACTTGTCTTGGGTGATGGCATGCCAGGCTTCTGGATACAAAGATAAGCGACCCCCGACTGGCTCGAGAGAAGCACAGTCGGGCCTCACTTCAGGCTCACTGATAGGGACGTCCACGAAAAGAATCTTAGCCACCCTGGTTTTGCGGGCCTCCCTGCCTCTAGGGAGGCATCTACCATTACTTCTTCCTCCTCAGCCTCTGAAGGAGGAATCACCCTGTGCTCTGGGAAAAAAATCTCCAAGACTTCTTGAACCATATTTTACCGCCTGCCTCTCTGACCTTTAGGGTATGGTCTAGAAGGAACGGAAAAATGTACTCCCATGGCAGAGAGAATTTTCCCTTCCTGCTCGCACCTGGTGAATGCATCTTTTAGCTTTGGTCCAAACAGAGAGGAACCGTCAAAGGGGGAGTTGGTAAACGTAGATTTGAAGGGCTTCGCAAAGTTACATAAACGCATCCAGGAGTGTCTCCTAAGGGAAACTCCTGAACCTGCTACCCTACTCGCTCCATCTGCTGCATAGGATATCAGCCTCATGGAGGAGTTAACAATGGTGTTTAAGGTGGACAACTGAGCAGTAACCTTCTCAGGGACTCCTTCAGCTAATGTACCTTGGGGAGCACCTAATAGCTCCTTTAGGAGATCCCCTTTGAAGCCTAGTAAAATGGGTGAAGTAATTCAGCGATCTGAGTGTAAATGCCGCTGAAGAGAAGAAACGCTTCCCGTATCTATCCATCGTTCGAGACTCCTTGCTCATTGGACAGACAGATGAAGAAGTCTTCGCTAGTTCCTTCTTTGTGGCTGCCGCCACCACAATGGCATCTACAGGCACACCTGTAGTCAGAAAGACTCTCTTTGGGGGCTAAAAGAAATTTGTTGGGCCTTCTGGCGACAGGTTCCATGGCATCAGGAGTTTCACACACCTTTCGACTATCTAGGTCCAAGAGCTCATCAAAAAGGTGGAGACACCCAAGAGGCTGAAGATTGAGACCCGAAAACCTTCAGGTACACTGACTCATCAGAAGGGGTGACAGTGGGCCAGCCGTCTCTGTTTCAGGATCTCTAAGATATCTATAAGAGAGATATCAAAGGATGACCTAAGGGACGCTTCTGACTCCTCGAGGTCAGTGTCAGAGGTGATGGACTCATCGGGAGAGTCTATATGCTTCCTCTTGCAAGTTCTCTTCCGAGGGGGCTCCTCAGAAGAGTATTCTGGGGGAGGTCTCGGAAGAATGGGGGCCAACCAACAGGGGCTCCTGAGGCTGCGGGTCTCTGCTGTCAAGACACAGAGAGATGGTGCTGAGACAGAGGTCGGAGCATGAGGGGGAAGAGCATTGGTACCCTTGTGCGGAGCTGAAGACCTAGACAGCACACTCATCATCTCAAATGCAGAGCTCTCTGGCTCAAAGAACAGTCCCGGTTCCAAGGAAACAGAAGTAGCCCTCGGCTCCAAGACGGATCTAGGATCTGAGCTCAGCCTAGCCGACGCACCGACAGGTAGGCTCGGAGCTGAAGTAGTCCAGGTCCATGCATCCCTGTCAGGGCCGACTGGTGAGCTTCGGCTCCTAGACACCAAGGACGGCACTGAAGGTATCAGAGCAGAACTCTGCTCTGAGACAGACACGAGAGGCGCTGGAACCAAGGGTTCCACAACAAGTGGCACCGATGGCTCTGGCTCCGAAGGACCAACATGGCTCGGAGGAGGAACGGCAAAAGGGAGTATGGCCTTAGACGGCTCCGGAACCAATTGGGTCAGAGTCGGCAACAAATTAGTTAGCGCCGACGACTTCAAGAGTCTAAGCACTACTCTCTCTACATCCTCTTCGGAAAGACTCTTGGAGGATCTGGAAGATAAGGTAGGTGACCTAGATCTCTGCAAAATGGGAGATCTGAGAGTTGGGGAGACCGGCAATAACTCTCTAGACCAGCTCCGAAGTAAACGTTCAGTTGTCGGCTCCGAAAAACTTGGGGCCGACACTGGAGTGTCAAAATTGATAACCTCGACAGACTCAGAAAATCTCAAAATTGGACAAACCTACCTCTTCGACTCCACTGTCCTCTGAGGAGGTCCAGATAAAATAGTCGGTGTGGGAGAATGTCTCATGGCTGACTTGACCACCTCTTTTTTTGAAGAGGGGAGATCTGGAATGTGAGGATGAAGAGCTGGCTAAATCCTCCTCAAAGGAAGACTTAAGGAGACCTTTCAGGATCAGTTTGTTCCTCCTTTCCTGGAGAACTCGAGAACTGAAAGAGTGACAGAAAGAACGTTTCCTGAAGATGTATGGCACCGAGACAGTAAACATAATTACTATATCTGTCAGTTATTGACATTTTTTGACAGCATTTGAGACACTTTTTAAAACCCGAAGGTTTATGATCCTTAGACAGGTTTACTCAAACAGAAACACGAGGGAAGGCAGAAAAGAGAGGACAAGGTCCTCTAACTTAAATGAGCCTAGCCCTGCAAGAATACTGCACACAAGGAAAAACAACAGAGGACTAGGTCCTCTAGCTTAAATGGGGCTA
This sequence comes from Protopterus annectens, assembly GCF_019279795.1. Classification (NCBI taxonomy): domain Eukaryota; kingdom Metazoa; phylum Chordata; order Ceratodontiformes; family Protopteridae; genus Protopterus; species Protopterus annectens. The sequence goes on along the minus strand of NC_056739.1, from coordinate 401,108,639 downwards.
GCCCTGTCAAGAACCACACACAAAGATGGGCAAAAACAGAGGACCAAGTCCTCTAACTTAAACGGGCCTAGCCCTGCTGAGGAAACAACACCAGAAAAGGTTAATAGAGGACTAGGTCCTCTAACTTAAATGGACCTAGCCATAACAGAGGAGAAGCTAAGTCGAGAAAAAAAGCCATCAAAAAATTGCAAATTCAACAACATGCTAATTACTAGCAAATAAGAATTAGTAAAGACACTGCACACAGCTATCAATTATAGTACTATTCTAGTGAAAAATACAATATTAGAATAGGTCCTAACCCAAACACAGACCTGCGCTAAGAAGATTAAATATAGCAAAAACTATCACACAAGAAAGGGATACCACTCAGGGAACAAAACAGGCCTGCAGAAGCAACAGCCAACAAGTTCTCAATAACTTCACAAATTGAAAAAGAAACACTACTATTCCTATCTATAATAACTACGACTAAGACATATAAGCTAAGCTAATACTATATGACAAAAATATCACTATGAACAATAACAATGAAGAAAAAATCAAACTTAGCCACGGCCAAGAAAGAGAGCACTTCTGAACTCAGACGTGGCTAACGAGATCTGGGGATTCTTACTAGTGCATTATGGGATACCTACCTTGCCACAAGCCAACTGAGAGACTTCTAGTTTTGCAATCGGCTCCGAACCCATATGCAAGAATGAAGGTGAGATAGGACCACAGAACATTGAAGGGTTCCACAGCCATATGTGCTTGTACCTCAGACACTCTTCTAGCTGAAGCAATGGCTAAAAGCAGGGTGGTTTTCCAGGAGAGAAATTTTAACTCTGTTGAAGTAGCAGGTTCAAAGGGGGGAAAGCATGAGCTTTTCCAGCAAAAAGCTAAGGTCCAAGCAGGGCCGGGTGCTCTCCTTGGTGGAATAAGTTGTTTGCCCCTCTCAGGAATTGTTTGATGAGAGGGTGAGAGAATAGAGGTGTGGCTCAGGGTTGTAATGAGCCAAAATGGCAGAGGCATGGATCTTAATGGAGGAGAAGGAAAGACCTCTGTGGAGTAGTTCTGCTAGGTAACCCAGGATTAGAGATAATGGGTGCCCAAAATTGAAATGCAAGTTATTCAACGGAAGAAAAATAAATTTGTACGCGATACCAATGACTATAGCACAGGTAACATTTTTTCTTGGCAATATGGCTTTAAGAAGGGGCGGGGTAGATCTGCTTCAAAATACAGCAGAAGCAGATCTCGCGGCCCTAGGGACACTTCCGGTTCATCGGTGGAGATGAGTTTGGTGGGAAGGAAAAGTGTTTCCTTTGAGGAGTCAAATTTGGAGGTCTCATTGGGTTCCAATAGTTCTAAAGAGACTATAATCACAGACAAGCAGAGCCCAACTCAAAAAAAAAAAAAGGTCGCAATCAGCGTTTTCTAGCCAAAAGAAAGAGGAATTGATTTTTTACCAGTAGGACGAGGAATTGTTGATTGTGGACATTTATTTGGTGATGGTGGTGGGTTTGCATTCGTTTTAGACTAGCATTTGTTAGATACAGGTGAGAATTTAAATATTAATTTGTCTGATTTAAATATTACTGACACAATGAAAAAAGTATTATATAGAGGGACGAAGTTTGTTCCTACATATGTGCCCTCTCGGGCCGATGTTATTCTGGAGGTCAGAGAGTTTTGTAGGAAATTGCATCTCAAAGTATATTTTGCTAACCAGGAAAGTGTGTCTAAAATTGATGCAAATGAAGCAATGGTATTGAATGACATTTCTGTTTTTGAAAACTCAATACTGGATATGTCTATTTATGAAAATGAATTTTTAGACATTTACCAGGAGGAAACAGATATGTTTTCTGATGGTAATTTTGAATTTCATACAGGTTATGGAAAGTTTAATGTTCCCAAAGTGCCATATGTAAGTGAATTTGTTCCACTAAGATTGAACAATAGTATTAATGTCTTTGAAAAAACCTTAAGCAAGCAATTAATGAAGGATTTTGTATTCTTTAAAAAACATTTAGTGGAATACAATTTGTCAAGGGTCGAATGGCAAGCTTTTTGTGAATTGAGGGAGAATTGTGAGAAATGTCATTACGGAATCTGACAAAGGTGGTAATTGGGTAATTTTGCCCAGGGAGAAATACAATTCTATAGTCTTAGATATTTTATCTGATACAAATACTTACGTTTGCTTGCCTTCTAACTCAATAGGAGAATTTAATGATGCTTTATTTGAGGTTTTGGAAAGAGGTGAACGCTTGGGTTTTTTTTACATCCATGGACGTTAAGAAATTGTTCATCAAAAAGCCAAGGGATGCTAGATTTTTTTATTTTGCCAAAAGTACACAAGGATTTGAAAAATCCACCAGGACGCCAGATTGTTTCAGGAAGACATGCTTGTTTACATAATGTTGGCTTGTTTTTGCACTCTGTATTGGAGGTATATCTTTCAAGGATACCCTCACATGTTAAAAACACTAAGGAAGTATGTGATTCCTTTAAGGAAGTCACTTGGGAGAACAATTTCTACTGGGTGAGCATGGATGTTAAGTCTTTGTATACAAGTATTAGTATTAAATGGGGCCTGGAAGCAGTGGGTAAACTGCTGGGTGAGGGTCCAAGAACTACTTACATCATTAACCTTTTAGAGTTTTGTCTTACTCATAATTATTTTGAGTTTGATAAAAAAAATTTTTTGCAAAAAAAAGGCCGTACCTGCTTTGCTCCCTCTTATGCCATTATTTTTATGGGATATTTTGAAAATCTGTTTGTTTATTCAAAAGATTTTTTTCAAAACAGAGTGGTTAAATATAAGAGATTTATAGATGACCTCTTGTTTTTGTGTAAAGGAGATCCCAGGGAATTTGAAGATTTTGTGTCTGGCCTTAAGATGAACCCATGTGGTTTAGATTTTACTTTTATTATAGGTGGCAATAACATTCAGTATTTGGATATAGAATTTTGTGTGGGGTTGAATGGCAAGATTAAATATAAGCCTTTTCATAAATCCACAGCAGTTAATAATTTTCTACATGCATCTAGTATGCATAGTGTCCACCTTATTGATTCTTTACCTTTCGGGGAATTCAAACGTATTGCATGTAATACTTCTGAGAGGAATAATATTATGTTGGAATTTGATAGAGTGTATCAGAAGCTATGTGCTAGGGGTTATTCTGATGAATGTGTACATTTTGCTAGATTGAAGGTGGAAAGAGAATTGGGCTTAAGGCATAATGAATTCAGTTCTTGGAATAGGAAACATAAAAACAATGGAGGAAACAAGAGGGGTAAGGATGAAAAGGCAATGGATGACAGGGACCAAATATTTTTTGTTTCCAGATTTTCAGGATTTTCCCATATTTTTAGAAGTACAGTATTGGCATTGTGGCCTATCATTATGAATGATGATGGCTTAAAGGATATTATTCCAAGGAAATTGACATTTTCTTTTGGGAGGTTTCAAAATTTAAAAGAATTAGTAAGAAGTAAGAAAAATAGGGTTAAGGTAACAAATGCAGGTGCCCATGCTTGTGGGAGATGTAAGGTATGCAATAAGATCAGGAACCTAGATGGGACTAGAATTAATGTTTTTTTATATAATGCCAGGGATTATTTTGATTGCAATTCTTTTGGGGTTGTTTATGTTATCGGGTGCAACTGTCCAGTACCAAAATGGTACTGTAGGACAGACAAAACGTAAGATTAAAACAAGAATTTTAGAACATCTGGGGGATGTTAGAAATTCAAGATTAGATAGCCCGGTAGCTAGTCACTTCCATAAAGAACATGGGGGTGCAGTTAAGGACTTAATTTTTAGTGTTGTAGCTAAACCTTATGGGTCAATGGAGTCTGACAATAATTTTTTAAAAAAAGATTATTAAATTTGGAGTCTAAATATATTATTAATTTTAATACTCTTTTTCCAAATGGTATGAATTTGGAAATTTGAATGTTAAAAATGAAAAATGAATCAAGTTGGAATGTGTATGAATTATTTATTCATTTATATGTTATTTATTAGGATAAATTATTGATTGATTAATTATATAATTATCTAATTTTTGTAAGTAGTATAAAAAGACTTGTATTTCAAATTCTAAGTTATTCCATTGAAGGCGAAGGCCGAGGTACCAGAATTGTAATAAAACTCTAAATCTTTCTACAAGTTTGGCTGTTATTTTCGTTGCTGAATCTTGGAGCTGTGTGGTACAATTAGAGATAATGAGGGCAGTGCTGTGTCCTCTCCTTTCGACTGAATCCAGGAACAATACCTTTTCCACTTAGCATAGAATTTCCTTGTACTGGGCCTTCTGGCTTCAAGGATGACATTCAGTGCCTGTTTGCTTAGGGTTGCTGGTGGGGTATTCAAGGAATAAGCCAGGCTGCAAGATTTAGGGTTTGCAAATGTGGATGAAAGATCTGTCCCTAATGCTGAGAGAGCAGGCTTGGGGTCCGATGTAGGTGCCAGGGTGGCACCGTCGTGATGAGCAGGAGTGGGTACCAGTGCTGGCGTGGCCAGTCCGGGGCAATCAGAATTGTCCTTGGCCTGTCCTGTTTTATCTTAAGTAATACTCTTAAGAGAAGGGGCAGAGGGGGAAGGCATAGACTGATAGGTTTTTCCCATTGAAAGGATAGGGCATCCACTTTCCAGACCCTGTTGTCAGGATTCCTGGTGCAGAATTTGCTGAGCTGGTAGTTGTAGGGAGAGGCAAAGAGATCCACCTCAGAGGTCCCCCTTTTCTGAATCAGAAGGCAGAAGGTGCTGGGCTCCAGTTTCCACTCATGTGTGTCTAGGAGACTTCTGCTTAAGTTGTCTGCCAGTGAGTTTAGTTTGCCTGGCAGTAATTGAGCTTGTAGATGAACTTGGATGTCCAAGGCCATAGTCCACAGGGCCATTGCTAACCTGCAGACTGGGTAGGAATGGCTCCCCCCCGCTTGTTGATGTACCACATAACTGCGGTGTCTGTTTTTATCAGCAGTTGTCCTGGAAGGAGTAGGGATCTGAAAGCTGTCAGGACATTTTGTACAGCTAGCATCTCTTTTTGGTTGATGTGCAGATGAATTTGACTTGGACTCCACTTGCCCTGAATACATTTGCCAGCCATGCGAGCCCCCCATGCATAGTCTGATGCATCTGTGGTCAAGGTCTGGGCAGCGTGGGGTAGACAGAATGTCAGTCCCTTGTTGTGGCTGCATGCTTCTGCCCACCAAAGGAACTCTGTCCTTAGACAAGGTAAGATAGGAATGACTGTTTCCAGGTCCTGAGAATGTTGGCACCAAAGACTTTTTAAGTAAAACTGAAGTTTCCTCATATGCAGTCTTGCATATGGAATTAGCAGTATACATGAGGTCATGAACCCTATGGCTTGCAGTATTTTTCTTGCAGACAGCTGGTTTCTGGTGGGCATTTGTTTGAAGTAATTGGTCAGGTAAACTTTTTTTCTGAAGTGAGGAATGCCATCGGGAAGTTGTGTCCAAGCTTGCTCCCAGGAATACAATCTTTTGACTGGGTACCAGTTGTGATTTCTTTTCGCTGATTGTGTACCCCAAAGAAGTGAGAACATTTCCAAATGTCAGGTGCTAAAGTAGCAATTTCAGACTGTCCGCCTGAATCAGGCAGTCATCCAAGTACGGGTAAATTTGGATATTTTTCTGCCTGCAGTATGCAATGGCTGGAGGCAGGCATTTTGTGAATACCCTGGGCGCAGTAGATAAGCCAAAGGGAAGTGCAGAGAATAAGAAGTTATGTACCTACCATAACGTTCCACGTTAGTTGTCTTCATCTCGCCTTCTTTCTTGCTGGATGGGTTCAGAGCCGAACCACGGCTCCGACTCGGCCTTTTACTAAAGCTCGAGGGCTATTTACCAGCTCAAAGCCTCCCCTTATCCCACAATGCTAGGCGTCAGTTACCCAGATCTCGTTAGGTAGAGCTAACACCAAGGAACAAACACCAATTCCCACCACAAGGTGGTTTACCTACAGTGCTACAAGCAGAGGAGGACGTAACCTAAAAAGGAGTCAACCATAGGAAGAAGGCTAGGGGGATGGAGGGTGGGACGCAAGAAAGAAGGCAAGATGAAGACAACCAACATGGAACGTTGTGGTAGGTACATAACTTCTTAATGTTAAGTTGTCTATCTCGCCTTCATTCTTGCTGGATGGGACAGCGTCCCTAGCACCTTAGCCCTGGGTGGCTCATCGAAACAGACTCTTGAGCACAGTGGAACCAAAATCAGCTAGACTCCTGGAGGCCACATCCAACTTGTAATGTGAAATGAAGGTATGAGGAGTGGCCCATGCGGCTGCCGCACAAATAGATTCCATTGGAAGTCTAGCCTGAAAAGCTACAGACGTAGCCAATGCTCTGTTGGAATGAGCTTTTGGTTTTGTAGGGAGTTCCTTATGTCTCAGTTGGTAGATCAAGGTAATAATAGAGGCCAACCACCTGGACAAGGTTACCTTAGAAACTGGTAGGCCCTGCTTGCCCTCAGCATAGGACAGGAAGAGTTGATCTGATTTTCTTGTCTGTTTGGTCCTATCCAAATAAAAGACTAATTGCCTGTGAACATCCAAATAGTGTAACTTTTGTTCAGCTCCATTTGAATAATTGGGAAAAAAGACAGGAAGATCAATAGCCTGTTTGAGATTTGTCTCTGAGGGTATTTTGGGTAAAAAGGAAGGATCAGTCCTGAGTGAAACTCTGTCTTTGTAAAAAATAAGATAAGGAGCGTGAATACAAAGGGCTTGAAGTTCCGATACTCTTCTGGCTGAGGTGATGGCAACTAAGAAGAGAAGTCTTCCAGGAGAGTAACTTTAAGGAACAAGAAGCTGCAGGTTCAAAAGGAGGGAGAATCAATGAAGCTAATATCAAGTTCAAATCCCATGGAGGAGGGGGATCTTTAACCGGGGGTCTAAGTAAAATAGTCCCCTTAAGAAAGGCCTTACACAGTTTGTGGGACATGATATTGGACTCTGATAGACCAACATGAAAATTAGCAATAGCAGCCAATTGGACCCTACTGGTGGCAGACGAGGAACCTGCTCGAAAAAGTTCCACCAAAAAATCCAACACGTTATGGACAGGGGCTATAATGGGGTCTATATTCCTGGCCTCTGCCGAGAGGGAAAAACGTTTCCACTTACTAGCATAAGTCTTCCTGGTAGAAGACTTATGCGAAGAAAGTATGATTTCATGCACTGACATATGTGAAAGCCTGGCTAAGGTTGGAAGTGGAGCAACCAAGCTGTGAGGTTGAGAGAGCGAAGGGATTGGTGCAGCTCGCCCAACTGATGGATCAAGAGGTCTGGCACTGGTTCTAGATTCCAGGGCTGCTCCAGCAAGTGACGATGCAGGAATGCGAACCAAATTTGTCGAGGCCAGTAAGGAGCAATGAGGATCATCCTGGATCCCAAAGTGGTCGCTTTCTGAATCAGTTTTGGAATTAAGGGAACGGGAGGGAATGAATAGAGAAGACCCAGAGGCCAATTGGGAACTAGAGCGCCTCTGGGGGAATGGCCTGGGAGGGGAAAAGAGAGTGAAGAAGTCGCTGCACTTGCTGTTGAGAGGGGTTGCAAAAAGGTCGCAGCAAGGTTGACCCCATCTGCGGAAAACTTTCTGCTACTGACTGATTGAGAGACCACTCGTGAGGCATAAGAATTGCTCTGCTTAGCCTGTCCGCTATGACGTTGGATTTCCCAGGGATGTGCGTTGCTATCAGAAACCGTTGAGAGGAGATCGCCCAGTTCCAGAGTCTGAGTGCTTCTTGACATAAAGGATAGGACCTGGTTCTGCCCTGCTTGTTGATGTACCAGACTACCGACATATTGTCTGTCTCAACTGCAATAGTCCCGGTAGGTGGAGAGTCCTGAAGAGCTCGCAACGCTAAAAGTACCACTCATCTCCAAGACATTTATGTGCATGTGGTACTCAAGGGGTTGCCAAGTGCCGTGGACAGTCCTACCCTGAAAATGCCCCCTCCCCCCACCCGATCAGGGAGACATCCATCGTCACCGTGGCAACCGGATGAGGAAGGACAAATGGTCTGCCCTGAAAAAGTTGAGGGGAGACCATCCACCAAGAGAGATGGTCTTTGCATGACTGGGTGATTATTATGTTGAGAGACATTGGAAGCTGTTGGAAGGACCATTGGGTAAAAAGCATCCATTGAAGAATCCACATGTGAAATCAAGCCAGGGGAAGAAATGCGATTGCTGCTGCCATGAGACCCAAGGTTTTCAGTACAAATCTGGCCTGAATTCTTTTGCACTGTAGTAATGTTTGAACATGTCGGCGTATGTCTAATACTCTTTCTAATGGAAGTTTTGCCGACAGTTCTTTTGTACTTAGAATGGCGCCTACAAAGGTAATAGATTGACAAGGTGACAATGCAGACTTTTCTTGGTTTATAAAGATACCTAGCTCGGAGCAAGTTTGTATGGTATAATCCCTGGTTCAGATTAGCTGATGCCTGGTGGAAGCAGTTAGGAGCCAGTCGTCCAAATATGGAAACACCTGGAATCCTAGCCGTCTCAGGTGAGCCGTAACCACTGCCATGCATTTGGTGAACACCCTGGGGGCTGTGGTGAGACCAAAGGGCAGGGCTTTGAATTGATGGTGACTGGCTCCCAGCCAGAAGCGGAGAAGCCTTCTGGAGCATCTGTCCATTTTCATATGGTAGTACGCATCCTGAAGGTCTATAGAGCACATCCAATTGTCCTGACCCAAAAAGGGTAGAATGGACTGAAGCGTGACCATCCGGAACTTTGTTCTTTGAACAGATTTGTTTAACCTGCTGAGATCCAAAATGGGCCTCCAGTCCCCTGTCTTTTTTTGGTACCAAAAAGAACTTGGAGTAAATCCCGGATCCTTGCTGGTCTGCTGGGACTGGTTGGATGGCTCTTTTTTCTAGCAGTTTTGAAATTTCTAGAACTGCTTGTTCCCTTTGACTGGGTGGAACATCTGGAAGGGACTTGTTTGTTTGTACAGGGGTGTGGACAAAGGGGATTTTGTAACCCTCGGATATGATCGACTGTACCCATTTGTCTTGTGTGAGGAGTCGCCAGGCTTCTGGGTACAGTGACAATTTCCCCCCGACTGCCTCCAAAGGTGGACAGTCGGGTAGTCCCTCAGGGGTGCTGAAAGGGTTTGTCAGAGAAGGATTCCCTGCTACCCTGATTTTGCGGACCCCCTCTGCCCCTCAGGCGGCATCTATTGTTGTTCCCTCCTCTGCCTCTGGAGGGAAACTCGGCACGTGCGTCAGGCACGACTCCCTGGGGTTTGCGAAACCACATTTTTCCACTCTTCTGACCTTTAGGGTATGGTCTAGAGGGAGTAGAAAAACAGACTCCCATGGCAGAGAGAGTCTTGCCTTCCTGCTCACACCTGGCAAGTGTATCCTTCACCTGTGGTCCAAACAAAGCCGAACCATCGAAGGGGGTATTGGTGTAGAATGCCTTAAAGGGGTCAGCAAAGTTACATAACCATATCCAGGCATATCTTCTCAAAGCCACGTCTGTGCCTGCGGCCCTACTTGCTCCACTGGCTGCATAAGAAATAAGCTCCATGGAGGAGTTAACTATAGAGTTAAGGGTTGCCAGCTGGGAGTTAATCTTTTCCCGAGACCCCGCAGCAGATGGATCCTGAAGGGCATCACCCAGTTCCTTAAGGAGATCCCTTTGAAGGCGAGTGAAATGGCAGATAGTTCAGCGACCTTTTCTATGCGGTCGCTGAACTAAGAAAACATCCACTTCTCACACCTGTCCATTGTCCTAGATTCTTTATTAGGTGGATGGACAGGCACAGAAGGGTCAGCCAGCTCCTTCTTAGTGGCTGCTGCAACCACCATGGCATCAACAGGGACACCCTTCGTAAGAAACTGTTTATCGGACAGGGCTGTGATGAATTTATTGGGCCTGCGGGGAGTTGGTTCCACTGTGTCCGGGGCTGTCCACTCCTTCCGAGCCACCACTTCCATGAGTGGGTCGAAAGGCAGAGACACCCAGGAGGTGGAAGGGCGAGAACCAAATGCGTCCAGGTACACAGACTCGTCCTCGGAAGGGGTAAGGGTAGCCCAGTTCCCCCTCTACCTTAGGATCTCAAGGATGTCTAAAAAGGATACATCCTCAGAGGGGGACCTTGGAGACCCTTCCGAATCCTCCAAGTCGCTGTCAGAGGGGACTGACTCGGGGGAGTTAACATGTCTCCTCTTACATTTTCTCTTCCGAGGGGGCTCCTCTGAATGATCAGGAGAGGCCTCAGAAGAGGAAGATACCCCCAATGGGGCTACCTGGAGCGCCTGTTCTCCACGCTTGGGGTCAGGAGTGTGGACAGAGACCGACTCAGGCACCATGGGGGGGGGGGAGACGAAGGGGTCGATTGTGGAGCAGACAGCGGAGTCAGCACGCTCCTCATGACTTCAAAGGTGCCCCTATCAGGCAGAGAAGATGGTCTCTGCTCCGAAGAGATGTGAACCCCTTCCGACACCGAGAGGGACGGCTCCAAGGCCGATGCCAGGGCCGAGCTCACCTGTGCCGAGGCCTCGAGAGGGAGAACGGAGTCAGAGAAGGGTCCAATGCCACTCGCCCCCTCGGAGCAGACAAGGGAGTCTCGGCGCCCGAATCCCTCCAAGGACAGAACCAATAAAGACATCGGAGCTGACTAGGGAGCCAAAAGGTGTGGTATCGGCTCAGACGTTCCGACGATTCGAGCCCCAACAAGCTCCGGCTCCGAACACGTTGGTAGGGTCGGAGGAGGAACAGTTGAAGCAACAGGGATAGCCACAGTCTGTTGAGAAGGGCTAGTGAACATTTTGGCCAGTGCCTGCGACTTTAGGAACCTACTGACCACCCTCTCTAAGTCATGATCCAATAACCTGGAGGACAGAGAGGAATGGGATCTATGGCTCCGCTCAGACTGTAGTAATGGGGACCTGGGAGCAGAGCGAACGGACTCTAAGGAGGGAGACCTCGAACACTTTCGACTCAGAGAAAGCTCCGATAGTAGAGTCGGAGCAGACTGAGGCCTCGAAGTGTCGGTTCCGGCCGGAACAGACGAGGAAGCAGAAGCTCCGCTTGGCATCAACTCCGAACAGGGAGCCGACGGTTTGGCGGGCTTTAAGGATTTCCCCGACGAAGGCTTGGCCGGGGGATCCTTCTGGCTTCAACAAGCCCCTCAAAATGAGCTTATTCCTACGCTCCTGCAGGACTCTCGGACTGAAGGCATGACAGACCGAACAAGAGTCCTGCAGGTGTAGGGGGCCCAAACAATAAACACAAGAAGTGTGACCGTCTGTCAGAGACATCTTCTGACAGCACGAGTCACACTTCTTGAAACCTTGGTATCTTTAGACATTACAAAGAGATACCAAGGAAAAAAATTTAACTAGTGCCCTAAAACAGTAAACACACACACACACACACACACACACACACACACACACACACTAGATAAGAATAAGGATATCAAAAAACCACTATAACAGTTACACTAACAACAATTATCTATGTATATATAATACAATATATAAAAATAGAAAGGCCTAACACTACCCTAAATAGGGAAGGGGGGGGGGGGACTCTGTAATGACAGGAAAAAAAGGTTTTTTTAAGTGGGATCTAAAGGGGTTACAAGATTAGATTAAACTAATAGCAAAAACTATCTAAAAATTTTAACAATCCTGACTATAAGAAGTAATAAAAGAATTATATGACCTGGAGCCAGTAAAAAACGCAACCTCACAGCTGAAGCGGCAAACGAGATTTGGGTATCTGACGTCTAGCACTGTGGGATAAGGGGAGGCCTCAAGCCGGTAAATAGCTCTCGAGCTTTACTAAAAGGCAGAGTCGGAGCCGAAGTTCGGCTCCGAACCTATCCAGCAAGAATGAAGGCGAGATAGACAACATAACATCTAATAATGCACAGATCCTGCCCTGAAGCATAGATAAATGAGTTCCATAGTATGTTGCTGGTACTTCAGCATGTGAAACTGGCAATTCCACTAGAACAGGCTGAATAGCTCTGATGTTGCGCAGGGAAAGTACTTGGTTTTGAGCCTCTACCCACTGGTTTGGAGAAAGATCTGGAAACCTGCTTGGGGTTGGCAGAGAATGGAAATAAAATTTGTACCCCTAGAATACAATGTTGAGGACCCATCAGTCCTGGGTGATGGACATCCAGTTTTTTGCATGAAGGGCAAGTTTTTCCTCCTAGAGGCACAAGCAGTTGGACAGGGCTGGGAAGTGGATTGAAGAAGTCACTGTGAGCTTTTTCTGTAAGGTGGCGGCTTACCACTCCCTGCTTTAGGGGTGAGGGCACTCCATTGCTTAGATCTCTACATACCCTGAGACTGTAGTATGGGTGGTCTGTTTCCCCTGGGTCTTGTCTGAGAAGGCCTGGAGAGGGCTGGAAAGGACCAGCATTTTGAAGGACAATGCCTACTGAATCTAGGGGGTTGTACTTGTAAGAATTCTTTAACAGTCTGTATAGATTTAGCTTTTTCTTCCATCTTTTTAAGAACTTCTGCTGCTTTGGTACCAGACAGAGTCCTTCTTCAAAGGAGCATCTAGTTATTTAGATTTGACAAGGTCTGCTCCTTCAGCCAAGCATGTCTTCTCAGTACAGAGACAGTGACTGCTGCCCTGCAAGATGCTTCTACGGCATCAAAGCCACACTGTAAAGTATGCTTACTGAACTGGTTTGCAGAGTGCATAAGCTCCTGCAATTCTTTATTTTCTGTAGAGCCTGCAAAAGTTACCACTTTTTGTTTAACGAGTTCCATAATATGTTGCTGGTACTTCAACATGTGAAGCTGGCAATTCAAAGCCCTGATAGCAAGAGTTGCAGAGGTATATACCTTCTTACCCCATCTGTCCAAAGCTTTGGAATCCCTGTCCTAAGGAGTGGGATTCTTGGCGGTAATAGCCTTGATACCTTTAGACCCCTGGGAAATGCGCTCTGGGTCAGCAGTAGGATTCTTGAACAGAAACTTGTGAGTATCAGGTACTCTGTAGTACTGGTCAGGTTTCCTAGGGGCAGGAGGTGAAGTGTCAGGAGTAATACAGGATTCCATGAAAACATCATCTACAACATCAAGGACTATGCTGAGGCAACTCTGAAAAGTCTGTCTCTTTTTGGACTGAGGCTAGTCTTGGCATTCCTAATGGAAATGCTCTCAAAGTATGCAAGGTTTCAAGAAAAATCCTCTGGGGGGGGTGGGAGGCAGAGGGAATGGACTCCTCTGCATTTGAATCCTCATAGGCAGATAAGGGCATGTCTTCATACTCAAAAATGTCAGAGTCATCAGACTTCTGGTCTGTAGAACCTGAAGGGGACTGGGTTCTTTGTCTCTTTACAGGGGAAGGCTGACTTCCCCTAATCAGTGTAATAAGGTCTTCAACCATTCTAAGCATTTGTTTTTGAGGCATCGAGGCCTGAGCATGCGCTTTGGTTGTCTGTTTTCTAGGCATAGTGCATACTCTGGGCCTAAGAAACTCGGTAGTTTGATTAAAAATGAAGTCGTCGGTTTAATTCAAGCATCGGTAGAGTGAAGAAATGCCTCAGAAACCGATGCCTGCCCAGCAGCTCAGGACCCATCCAAGGTAGAGACATCTGCAGGTTCCACAGTCGAAGAAGCATCTTTCGGCATACCGGACTCCGAATGGGTCTCAGCAGAGTCCTGCAGATCCACTCATGTGGGCATCAGGGGCTGCAAAGGCACCTCACAGAGTACCGGCGGACTGGCGAATAGCTTAACGGAAGCATCGTCAGCAGTGTTTGACCTATGCAGTCTGTCTGTCTTTATCCTTACTTTTTTTGGAAAATCGGTAGTTGGATGGCTTACCGAAACCATTTCAGAATAAGGAGATCGAGAGTGAAAGAATTTAGTGACAAAAAGAGCCCGACGACGAATGGTTTGGGCGTTAAACAAGGCACAAAACTGACAGCGAGGGACGTCGTGGTCTGGGCCTAAACAGGTGATGCAGTAAGAGTGAAAACCTCCATGAGGTATTTGCTTTCCACAGGCAAGACAATTGTTAGCTTTTTCTGACATCAGTTAGAGCAAGAAAAAAAGGATCCCCAACGGGGTACTTCGATTTAGAAGACTTCAGGATTATTCAACGAAAACGAAAAACTTCAGGTAGCGGCCGACCAGCACTTGCAAACTGCTTCTGCTTCGGGCTCCTCCTCCGCAAGAAAGAAATGTAATGGCATTGGCTGCCTGTTTCTATACCCCTGGCGACCTGACATCAGTCCAAGAGCGACAGCATCCGATGGAGAAATACTAAGTCTCTAGTATTCGGGCCAACTGAGGGCTACCTGCAAGGCAGATAAAGTACAGTTTTGTACCTACCATAAATGTAGATGTCCGAACAGGATAGCATCTGCAGTCATAACAAATGGGTTGTCCTGTCGTCAGGCAGCCCTTCGGTCGGCCGGATTCCAAAGTCTGGGTCCGGCTTCGGCTGATGTCGCACTTCACCCGTCATCTCTGCTGGTCTTCGGGTATAAAGGCATCAGCCGATGCCATTTTCCTCAGTGTTTCTTGCCCCAGATGCCAGTTGCCCTCTTGGAAAGCTAAATTTTGGATAAATGCCAATGTTTCCAAAAAAGTAGAAGGCAAACACAAAAAAAAAAAAAAGCATGTATGTACATATATACAAACAAATACACCATAAGAGACCCCCCCCCCAGCTAGCTAATAGGAGGGTAAATACCCTAGGAGTACCACAGAGGGGAAGGAGGGTGGGTAATCCTGACTGCAGATGCTATCCTGTTCAGACATCTACATTTATGGTAGGTACAAAACTGTACTATGTCCTTCAAGGTAGCATCTGCAGTCATAACAAATGGGTAGAATACCATAGCCAACTAGGGGTGGAGGAAGAAAAATTATGGTGTAGTTAGGATCCCTTGTAGTACAGCAGTGGCAAACCCTGCTCGGGATCTAGAGTATAGAGGTAAATTATAATGCTTGGCAAATGTATGCACGGAGGTCCAAGTAGCCGCCTCAATAATGTCCTTGGTTGCCACTCCTCGTAAGAAAGCTGTGGTAGTGGCTGTAGCCCTTGTAGAATGAGGTCTTATGTTCTGTGGAATTGGTTTTCCATGGTAGGAGTAACAGAATCTTATGCAATTTCCTATCCATTTGGAGATTGTCTGTTTGGAAATTGCTTTTCCTTCCCTTCCTGTTGCATAGGCTACTAAAAGCTGGTCAGTTTTTCTGTTACCTTTGGTTCTGTCCAGGTAGTAGCGTAACTGTCTATGTACACCCAAGGTATGCAGCAGTCTTTCCCCCCTGTTCTGTGGATTGGGAAAGAAGGTAGGTAGGTGGATTGCCTGGTTTAAAGACACTCTGGATACCACCTTAGGCATAAATGTAGGATTAGTTCTCATGGAGACCCTATCATGATGGAAGATTAGGAAGGGTTGTACTGCCATTAAGGCCTGTAGTTCCGAAACCCTCCTTGCTGAAGTAATTGCCAGTAGGAAAGCAGTTTTCCATGATAGGTGTTGAAGATCTGCTGTTGCTGCTGGTTCAAATGGAGGGAGTGTCAATTTTTCTAGCACAAAGTTCAAGTCCCATGCTGGTAATGGTGGTTTCCTAGGAGGTTTTACATTCTTGATCCCTCTGAGGAACTGCCTGAGTAGAGGATGCAAAGACATGTGGATCGAAGCTGTATTCTGCTGAAATAGCTGATGCATGTATCTTGATGGAGGAATAAGACAGGCCTGTATGTAGAAGCTCTGCCAAGTACTCCAGGATGTTAGCAATATCTATGTTCGACGCATCTTTTCCTCTTTCAGTACTCCAAATTACAAACCTTTTCCATTTTCCTGCATAGTTCCTTCTTGTTGAAGGTCTGCGGGCTTCAAGGATAATGTCTTTAACCCTTTGGGATAGGTCTGGGTTAGTTGCTGCTATGTGATGTTCCAGGCAGTCAGTTGCAATGTTTTTAGGTTTGGGTGCATGATGTTGTAGTTGTTCTGAGTTAACATCAAAGGCATCAGGGGTATTGACCACATTCTCCCCTGAGACATGCTCCTCAGCAATGGGTACCAGTGTTGTCTTGGCCAATTTGGAGCTATCAGGATTATCCTTGGGCGTTCCTCTTTGATTTTCAGTAGTACCTTGTGCATCAAAGGAAGAGGTGGAAATGCATATGCTGTCAGGCCTTTCCAACTGAAGGATAGAGAGTCCACCTTCCATGCAAGTGGGTGGCATGTCCTTGTGCAGAATTTTTTGAGCTGGTGATTGAGTGGGGATGCGAATAGGTCTATTTGTGGCATTCCCCATTTCTTTGTGATGGCCTTGAAGATGTCCGGGTGTAGCATCCATTCGTGAGCATCCGAGGTGGTTCTGCTTAACATGTCTGCTAGGGTGTTTTCTTTTCCCGGCACAAACATTGCCTGTAACTGGATGTTGTAGCTCAGAGCCATATTCCAAAGGTCCAGAGTCATTCTGCATAGGGGGTATGAATGAGTGCCTCCTTGTTTGTTGATGTACCACATGACTGTGGTGTTGTCTGTCCTTATCATTAAATGGCCTTCTCTGAGGAATGGTCTGAATTTCTGTATTGCTAGTTTTACTGCCAGCATTTCTTTTTGGTTTATGTGCAGGTGCAGCTGGTCTTGAGTCCACAATCCTTGTATGCATTTGTGCAACATGTGCGCTCCCCAGCCTAGGTCTGAGGCGTCCGTTGTGATGGTTTGGCTTGCTTGAAAGTTGTGGAAAGTTGGGTTTGACTGGCATGTTTGAGCCCACCATAGGAACTCCTGTTTCAGGCATGGAATTAGTGGGATTTCGGTTTCTAAGCTGTGCCTGTGTTGAGACCATAAATTCTTTAGGTACCACTGTAGCTTTCTCATATGCAGTCTGGCATGTGAGACCAAGATTATGCATGATGCCATGAAGCCCAAGGCCTGCAGTACTTTTCTTGCTGTTAGTTTGTTCTGCTTTGTTAATGCCAAGAAGTAAAGAGGAGTTGTTTTGTTTTTCTGCAGTTAGGAATGCCATTTGTTTTACTGTGTCCAAATCCGCACCCAAGAATGTTCTTGTTTGGGATGGTATCAGTCTTGACTTTTGTAAACTGACTGTGTATCCCAGGGCTTGTAGTAAGCAAATGACTCTTTGTAGATCTGTTGTCAGCTTGCTTTTGTTGTCCGCTTGTAACAGGCAGTCGTCCAGGTATGGATAAATTTGTATTCCCTGTAGCCTGCAGTGGCGATTACTGATGCCAGGCATTTTGTGAATACTCTGGGCGCAGTAGATAAGCCAAAGGGCAATGCTGAGAATTGATAATGCTCTGATCCTGCAAGAAATCTGAAGTATCTTCTGCAATTTGGTCGTATGGGGACGTGCAGGTATGCCTCCTTGAGATCTAGAGTTACCAGCCAACACTCCTTGCCCAGCATGGGAAGAAGTTGCTGTAGGGTCAGCATTTTGAATTTTGGGACAATGCTGTATGTGTTTAAGACGGACAGGTCGAGAATAGGTCTCCAACTTTTCTCTTTTCTTAGTACTAGGAAGAGTCTGGAGTAGAATCCTTTGCCCTGTTCTGTTATTGGTACTCTTTCCACAGCTCTCATCTTTGTTAATTCTGCTATCTGCTTTAGAGCTTCTGTTTTTTTGATTTGGAGGTAGGTTTGGCATTCCTCTTTTTACTGGTAAGGTGTGGAAGTGGAACCTGTAGCCTTGGTCTATGGTTTGCAAAATCCACTTGTCTTTTGTGATACAGTGCCAGTTTTTGAAAATAAGGCTAACTTTCCGCCTAAAGGTGCTGCTATTTGCTCCCTGGTAGGCGGTGTCAGAGCCAAGTCACTGTGATTGTCCTGTTGTAGTGGTAGTGGTTGTGTCTGTGCTTCGGTTATTGCCTTGCCACTGTCGTCCTCTGTAGGCACCTCCTCTGGATTGATTTCTGCCTCTAGAGCGTCTATTCCTGCCTCTTTGAGATTTTGAGGAGTCTGGAAAGGACCAATTTTTGGCAGGCCAGTTCCTGCTAAACCTTGGGGGCTGAACCTGTAAGAAATCCTTAACTGTTTATACAGATTTTGCCTTTTCTTCCATTTTCTTCATTACTTGCCGAGCAGGTGTACCAAATAGACTGGCCTTATCCATAGGAGCATCTAACAGCTTTGCTTTAACATGATCCGAAAAGACCTGTTCTTTCAACCATGCATGCCTTCTTATCTGCAAGTGGGGCCTTGTATAGGTGGTGATGAGTGTCTGGCACCCTGTAAAATCTATCTGGTTTGGCAGGGGCTGGAGGTAAAGTATCAGGAGCAGTGCAAACATCATTAAATGCATCATCCACAACAGGCAGTACTGGAGGTATAGCTAAGGGCCTATGTTGTGGTAAGTGCAGAAATGTCCTAAGCCTTTTTCTTGAATCTGAGAAATCTTGTCCCTGCCATTGGAATTGTTCTCTCATGGCATGTAAGGTTTCCCCAAAGGAAAATTCCTCTGGCGGAGAGGCAGATGGAATGGATTCTTCAGCATCGGAATCTTCATATGTAGACAAAGGAGCCTCTGGCTGGTCTGTAATGTCTGAGTCATCCGCAGAATCAGAGGACACTGGCTCGGGGGGCTCTGCTCTAGATTTCTTTTCTGGTGGCTGAGAGGCCCTGTCTGGGTGAGATTGGGATCCCCTAATTAAGGATATTAAATCCTCTGCCAGAGTAAGCATTTGTGAACTAGAAGTGGGCCTGTGTGAGGGGGGCTTAACAGGCACTGATTTAACAGTTTTGGCTGCTTTAGCCCTGGCAAAGGCCTTAATAGACATGGCTGCAGGAGGCCTAGCAGCACCACGTGCTGGGGTAGAGACATCCAAAGGGATGGTGTCTGATAAATCACTAGGAACCACAGTAGTAGGCAAAACTTCTGAGGCCGATTCAACTAAGGTAACAGGAGCCTCAGTAGTAGTCTTGGATTCGGCTGAAGATTGACCAGTTTTCTCGGTTTCGTCCGAAACAGAGACACTCGCGGCTTGCTTAACCGTGGTTTCGGCCGAAACCACGGACCGCGAGTGTCGGTCTTTTTCTTTGCGTTTTTTAACAATTTGGGTAGTCGGAGGATCCGACGGCATAATGTACGCAAAATCTGAGCCGAAAAACTGTTCAGCAAACTCCGACCGACGCCTAAGCGTTCGTCAGTTGAAGGAAGCACAGGCCGAACAGGCTGCTACGTCGTGGTCTGGGCCTAAGCAAGGCAGACAGTAAGAGTGGAAATCTTTATGAGGTATTTGTTTCCCACAAGTTAAACAGTTATTGACTTTTTCTGACATCGGCTGAGGCAAGAAAGAGTCCCCCACGGGGTACTTAGCTTTTTAGAAGTCTTCGAAGTAGTATTCGGTAGTAGTAATCTCTGGATCTGACCGACCGGCACTTGCGAACAGCTTCTGCTTCGGGCGCCACGCGGCAAGAAAGACTGGGGAAAATGGCGTTGGCTGATGCCTTTATACCCGAAGACCAGCAGAGATAACGTCGGGTGAAGTGCAACATCAGCCAAAGCCGGACCCAGACTTTGGAATCCGGCCGACCGAAGGGCTGCCTGACGGCAGGACAACCCATTTGTTATGACTGCAGATGCTACCTTGAAGGACATCCCAAGTGTGATGACTGCAACAGTGAAACACAAAGAAAGTACAGTTTTGTACCTACCATAAATGTAGATGTCCGATAGATATGCAACTGCAGTCCTGACATATGGGTTGTCCTGCCTCAGGCAGCCCTTTGGTCGGCCAGATTCCAAAGTCTGGGTCCAGCGTCGGCCGATGTCGCCTCCTCCCCAACGTCAGAGCGGCTGGAGTATAAAGGCATCAGCAGACGCCATCTTCTTCAGTGTTTCTTGCCCCAGATCCCAGGTGCCCTCCAAGGAAGGCTAAATTTTGTGAATGGATAAACAGAAAAAAACAGACATGCACAACAGTAATAAACAGATACACCATAATATATAACCCCAGCTCATAGGTAAGGGGAGAAAGGACCCAAAAGGGAAAAACAGAGGGGTAGGAGGGAGGGAAAATCTGACTGCAGTTGCATATCTATCTGACATCTACATTTATGGTAGGTACAAAACTGTACTATGTCCTTCAAGAATGCAACTGCAGTCCTGACATATGGGTTGAATACCATAGCCAAGCTGGGGGTGGTAGGACTAAGCAAGAGATGGTGTAGCTAGAAGGCCCTGCAGGACTGCCGAAGCAAAGCCTGCTCGGGATCTGGAGTATAATGGCAGGTTGTAGTGTTTGGTAAATGTATGCACGGAGCTCCATGTAGCAGCCTCTAGAATATCTTTTGTAGCCACTCCTCTTAGAAAAGCTGTGGATGTGGCCATGGCTCTGGTGGAGTGTGGTCTAATATTAGCTGGCACACTTTTTCCATGGAAAGAGTAACAGAATCTGATGCAGTGTCCAATCCATTTTGAGATAGTTTGTTTGGTGACTGCTTTTCCTTGTGCTCCAGCAGCATAGGCTACAAACAGTTGGTCAGACTTCCTGGTGGACTTTGTTCTGTCCAAGTAGTAGCGTAGTTGTCTGTGAATGTCTAAAGTATGCAGCAGCTTTTCCCCTTTATTTTGAGGGTTAGGAAAGAAAGTAGGCAGGTGAATTGCTTGGTTTAGAGACACTCTGGATATCACCTTAGGCATGAATGAAGGATTGGTCCCAAGGGAAACTCTGTCCTGATGAAAGATGAGAAAAGGAGGAACTGCCATGAGGGCCTGTATCTCAGAGACTCTTCTTGCTGAGGTGACTGCCAACAGGAAAACCGTTTTCCAAGAGAGAAATTGCATTTCTGAAGATGCTGCTGGTTCAAAAGGAGGAAGAGTTAATTTTTCCAAGACGTAATTGAGGTCCCATGCAGGAATTGGTAGCTTCCTTGGAGGTTTGATATTCTTTATGCCTCTTAGAAACTGTCTTAGCAAGGGATGCGAAAACACAGGTGGATCACAGTTGTAATGTGCTGAGATAGCTGAAGCGTGGATTTGGATGGAAGAGTATGAGAGGCCACTGTGAAACATTTCTGCCAAGTATTCTAATATCTGAGGTATGTTCATCAGTGATGCATCCTGGCCCTTGTTGACATTCCAGATGGTGAATCTCTTCCATTTGGCCGAATAGGTTTTTCTGGTGGAAGGTCTGCGTGCCTCCAGCAAAATTTCCTGAACTTTTTCGGAGAGGGAGTCATGGGTCTCAGTCATGGAACTCTCCAAGCTGTCAGCTTTAAGGTTTGCAGGTTCTGATGAACAGTCTTGTAACTGTGTTGAGTCAGGAGCAGAGGCCATTGAGGCAGGGGCCACGGTCAGTAAGCAGTGGATACCAGTGTTGCCTTGGCCAGTCTGGAGCTATCAAGATTCCTCTTGGTTGTTCTGCCTTGATCTTCAGTAACACCTTGGTGAGCAAAGGTAGAGGAGGGAATGCATAAATTGTTAGAGCATTCCAGCTGAAGGAAAGAGCATCCGTTCTCCAAGCTAGAGGATGGTGTATCCTTGTGCAGAACCTTTCCAGGTGATGATTGAGATGAGATGCAAAGAGGTCTATGTCTGGTCTTCCCCATGCAGATGTTATTTGTGAGAAAATGCGTGGGTGTAGCATCCATTCGTGTGGATCCAAGAAATTTCTGCTCAACCTGTCTGCCAGAACATTGTCCTTGCCCGGAACAAACTGGGATTTCAAGTAAATGTTCAATTTCAAGGACTTTTCCCAAAGAATCATTGTTAGTCTGCAGAGGGGGTAGGAATGAGTGCCCCCTTGTTTGTTTATGTACCACATGACAGTGGTGTTGTCTGTCCTTATTAGCAGATGACCTTGCTGAAGAGATTTTCCAAAGGCTTCTATTGCATGTATCACTGCCAACATCTCTTTTTGATTTATGTGCTGATGCATCTCCATGGGAGTCCATTGCCCTTGAATGCATCTGCCGTCCATGTGCACCCTCCCATCCATGGTCTGAGGCGTCTGTTGTAATAGTTTGACTTGTTGGAGCTTTGTTGAAAAGCATGCCTTCGTTTAAGTGACTTGCTTGAGCCCACCACAAAAATTCCCTTTGTAGGCATGGTATGAGTGGTATTATGTCTTCTAGGTTGTGGCTGTGTTGCGACCACAAGCTTTTTAGGTACCATTGCAGCTTTCTCATGTGTAGTCTTGCCAGAGGGATTAGAAGAATACAAGATGCCATGAACCCCAGGGCCTACAGGGTCTTCCTTGCGGTCAGGTGGGTTAATTTTGCTAGGCCTTTGAAGTAAGCTGTTAAATGCTCTTGTTTCTCCTCTGTGAGGAAAGCCATTTGTAGCTGTGTGTCCAGTTTTGTTCCTAGAAAAATTATCTCTTGGGATGGCAGTAATCTTGATTTTTAAATGTTGACTGTGTATTCCAAAGCCTGCAGCAATTGAATGACGTAGTCCAAGTGTTTTATCAAGGTCTGTTTGCTGTCTGCTTGTATTAGGCAGTCGTCCAGGTAAGGGTATATTTGAATCCCCTGGAGTCTGCAATGTGCCACTACTGATGCCAGGCATTTCGTGAATACTCTGGGCGCAGTAGATAAGCCAAACGGCAATGCTGAGAATTGATAGTGCTCTGTTCCTGCAAGAAATCCGAGGTATCTTCTGCAACTGTGTCTGATGGGGACATGCAGGTATGCCTCCTTGAGGTCCACAGTAACCAGCCAAGACCCCTTGTCCAGCATAGGAAGAAGTTGCTGTAACGTCAGCATCTTGAATTTTGGCACCATGAGAAAAGTATTTAGAACGGACAAGTCCAATATAGGTCTCCATTGTTTTTCTTTTCTTGGAACAAGGAACAGTCTTGAATAAAATCCCTGGCCTTGTTCCTGAGGAGGAACCTTCTCTATTGCTTTTATTTGTAACAGCGTTGAGATTTCTATGAACGGCTCTGCCCTTTGATTTTGTGGTAGGTTTGGCATGCCTTGTCCCGTTGGTAAGGTATGGAAGTGGAACCTGTAACCTCTGTCTATTATGTCCAGAATCCAATTGTCCTTTGTTATAATGTGCCAGTTTTTTGAGAATAGAGATAATTTTCCGCCTAGAGGTGCTTCTCTTTGAGCCTTGGTAGGCTGAGTGAAAGGTAAGTCATTGTGATTGTCCCTGTGGTGCAGGTGAACTACCTGTGCCACTTCTCTGATTTTGTGGTTGCCATTGGCGTCCCCTGTAGGAGCCTCGGTATTGCCCTCTACCTCATGCACGCCTGTTCTTTCCCCTTTGAAACTTGTCAGAGTCTGGAAAGGACCAATTCTTTGAAGGCCAATTCCTGCTGAACCTTGGTGGCTGAACCTGGAGGAAATCCTTTACTGTCTGTACTGATTTTGCCTTCTCCTCAATAGATTTCAACACATCCTGAGCATTAGCACCAAAAAGCTTCTGTTTATCCAGAGGTGCATCCAGGGGCTTTAACATGATCCCGCAGTGGCTGTTCTTTCAACCAAGCATGTCTACGGATAACAGCCCCTGTCATAGCTGCCCTACATGAAGCCTCCAATGCATCATAACCACACTGAAGAAAATGATTACTAACCTGCTGAGTATTATGAACCAAATCCTGCAATGCCTTTCTATCTATAGGCTCAGGAGAGGCTAGCTTTTTCTGCAAATCATCCAGTAAATAATCCTGGTACTGAAACATATGAAAAAGGCAGTTAAGTGACCTCATAGCAAGGGTGGAAGAGGTATAAACTTTTTTACCCCATCTCTCCAGGGACCTTGCTTCCCTGTCAGCTGGCAGTGGATTCTTGGCTGAGGAGGTAGCCACTCCTTTGGGGCCCTGTGAAATAGTTTCTAGATCCACAGAGTGGGCCTTAAAGAGATGCTTGTGAGCGTCAGGGACCCTGGCTTGACAGGAGCAGGAGGGAGAGAATCAGGGGAAGCACTGGAGTCGGAGAAAACATCATCCAGGACATCCAAAACTGGAGGGATAGCTAAAGGTCTGTGCTGGGGTAACTTAAGGAAGGTACGTAGCCTTTTCCTAGAATCAGAAAATTCCTGACCCTGCCACTTAAAATGTTCCCTCATGGAGTGGAGGACTTCACCGAAAGAAAAATCCTCTGGAGGAGAGGCAGAGGGAATTGATTCCTCAGCATCAGAGTCCTCATAGGCCTGGAAGGATTCTTCTTGGGTATCTGAATGCACTGAATCCCCAGAGGCTTCATCTGAAGAGAGGTTGTCTGCCTGCTCAGTTCTAGGCCTTTTTTCTGCAGGCGGCCGAGAACCTCTGTCTGGGTGAGGCTGAGACCCCCTGATAAGAGAGATTAGATCTGCAGCCAGAGACATGATCTGTCTGTCAGAAGAAGGGGCCTGAGAAGTAGGTTTAGGATGGGCCTTGGCCTGGCTGGCAGCCTTAGCATGTGCAAAGGCCTTGATGGACATGGATAGATGGAGGCCTAGCAGCCCCACGTGCAGGGGTAACTCTGTCCATGGAAATGGTGTCGGGTAGATCCAGAACTTCAGTTTCCGGAGGAAAATCAACAACCGGCACCGGTGTAGTCTCAGAGACCGAGGAACGTGTTAACGCGGTGTCGTCGGCCTGGAGTGGTTGAATTACCGCTTCCGAAGGGACCAAAGCACTCGCGGAGGGCTTAGGCATTATATCGGTGGAAGACGCGGGCCGAGGATGTCGGTCCCGGTCCTTTCGTTTTTTGGTAGTTTGTGCTGTCGGTTGTTCTGACGGCATGTTGTAAGCGTAAGATTCGCCAAAAAAGTCTTCGGCAAATTCTGCCCGGCGCCTGAGAGTGCGCTTATTAAAGCAAGCACAGGCAGCACAGGCCGAGACGTCGTGGTCTGGGCCCAGGCAAGGGAGGTAGTAAGAATGAAAGTCCTTATGAGGTATTTGTTTACCACAAGACAAACAATTATTAACTTTTTCAATTTGTTCTGACATCGGCTGAGGCAAGAAAAAATGTTCCCCAATGGGGTACTTAGCTTTTAGATGACTTTGGTAACTGAAAACACAGGAGCTGACCGACCGGCACTTGCGAACTGCTTCTGCTTCGGGCACCGCGTGGCAAGAAAGACTGAAGATGGCATCGGCTGATGCCTTTATACTCCAGCCGCTCTGACGTCGGGGAGGAGGCGACATCGGCCGACGCCGGACCCAGACTTTGGAATCTGACCGACCGAAGGGCTGCCTGAAGCAGGACAACCCATATGTCAGGACTGCAGTTGCATTCTTGAAGGACATCATCAAAAGTTATAACCCCCCGTACTCCTCACTCATCAGACCAATAACAAGAGGACAATGTTACCTTTGGTATGGACCTTACCAGGCACCTGCCGCAACTGGAAAGTTCTCAAAGGTTTCTTACAAAGAAAATTCCGGGTCTTCGGCAGGTCATAAGCAGACAGAAATCACCATCACTATGGTTTGTGTCTTAGACTACTCAGAGGTGACCCTTGCCTTGCATATAAAGCAATCTCAGATCTTGGTCTAATGGAAATGCTGCACATTCATAAGTCAAATGGTATAAGATGCACTCGCTCTAGGGAACTCAACCTAGTATGGGACATCAACAGGACTTGCTGGAGAAACAGATAGGTTTCACAGAGATTACCTCTCCTCTGGAGCAAGCTTCCAATTCAGGTGAAGCACAGCCCCTCATTAACCATATTTAAGCACAACTTGGATGACTGGATGGGAAACTGCAAAATCACTCCAGGGGTTTCACCTGTGCCCCTCTTGGACAGGGGCATTAGTTGTTGACTTAGTTCCACTTAAACCTTGACATTCTTGGGATCAGGGGTTCTACTAGGCTAGGCTTGTAAGGGCCCTAGGACCATTAGCCTAGTAACCTCCTATGATGTACAGCATGTCTTTGGTATGGTCTGTAAAAATCTTTAGAGAACCTGGAATCCACAGGGAATGAAAAGCCTGGAGAACTACAAGCAAAGCCCTCACTCTCCTCGATGCTGATATCGTCTTGCCAGCTGTTGATGGGACTAAAGACACCTGACTTTCAAGTCACTGGAGGATGCTACCAAACTATGATCAGAAGCATCAGTGTACAGCTACTGAGTAAAGACAGGAACCTTGGAAAAGAAGACCTTGACTCAGGGAAATTTGTTGAATCCACTAGCAGAGCTCGAGCTGGAGACAAGGTTAAGAAATACACCATAAAGTGGCAGTGCTGAAGCCAAATAGTCTTGAGATACCAATGAAATTTCCCTGTGTGGACTCTGGGAAAGGAACCATGGGAACAGTGACTATCGTGTACCCCAGAACTTGTAGAAATTCTCTCGCAAGACATACTGGAAGAGGAGGAGGAGACTGGAAATATGCAGCAACAAAAAGGACCTTGGGTGGCAGGCGACAAGCCAACATTGGAATGGTCTGAATCCTGCAACCCAATAACACCTGATCCTGAAAGGGAGTCAACACACTTTTTGAGCTGGAGGGTGAGCACCACATTACGTAGAGGCAGGAGCTGCTAAGAGGGGGGCTTGAATTAGAAGGTCATCCAAATATTTGACTTCCCTGAAGTCTCCAAAAACTACCACGGGGCCAGACATTTGGTAGAGACCCCTGTAGCTGTAGAAGGACCAAAATAAAAAAAACAAAGCACAGATCTGATAATGAGAGGAAGAAACAAAGAAACATAAAAACTTCTTGAAGAGAGGGTGAATAGGAATAAGAATGTAAATGTACTTCAAAAATCCAGAGATAACAGAAAAGCTTGAGGAAGCAGAGCAAAAAGTATCTGAACAAACATCCTGAAGGAAAGGATCTTGAGAAAGGACAGGTCTAGAATGGCCTCCATAACCTCTCCTTCCTGGAAACCAACAACATTCTTGAATTAAAAAAAAAAAGTCCGCTGCTGAGACAAGTGAACAGGCTGAATGGTTCCCTGATCCAACAGATCCCACAGAATTAATGGAAAATGAGGAAGCTGACAAGAGAATGAAGTAAACTGGAAAACTGAGGAAGGGTCTTCCAAGCCATAAAACAGCAGTTTTGAATGATGGAGAGAACCCCAGGCATCTCTGGTTATCTGTTGCCAAACAAGAAAGGAAAGGGTTAGCCAGAGGGACAGAGGAATGGAAAGAGCAGGTTGGATGTCGGAGGCAGATTTGTCAGAAAAATGTTTTTGGCTTCTAGAAGTCAGAGTTTGTTTGCCTAGGAAAAATCCACTTAGGATCCTCTTGCTCCTACCAGGTTGTCTAGGCTGCCTACTGACAAAAGATTTAGCTGGATAGTTCCGGAACTTGCATACAGGGGAAACAAAGACTTGCTTCAGGTCTTGCATAACCTTACTTTTTTCCTGAACAGTTTTAAACAATGCCAAAGATATTCTGGTTGTCTTTTTCAAAGGGATCTGTAACACACCGACAGACAGACAGACACACACAGAGACACAGACACACACACAGACACACACACACACACACACACACACACACACACACACACACAGACACACACACACAGACACACACACACAGACACACACACACAGACACACACACACACACACACACACACACACACACACAGACACACACACACACAGACACATACACACACACAGACACACACACACACAGACACACACACACACACAGACATACACACACACAGACATACACACACACAGACATACACACACACACAGACATACACACACACAGACATACACACACACAGACATACACACACAGACATACACACACAGACAGACATACACACACAGACATACACACACACACACCATTTCAAAAACACAAAACCATTGGTTTCTGCTGTTTTCTTCCCTACACTGCAGAAGCATTCATGTCACAATCTGTACCATAAGACAAATTACATACCAAAATTCCACACACTCTCTTCATGGGGCTTACAATACATATAAGACACTAGCATTTCACTAAAGTTTTGTATCTTCCCTCTAACAGAAAGAGATCCATCACTGCCACTCTTCTACTACTGGTAATTTTATCTAGCCTACACAGAATCCAGACTTACTGTCTTATCATATTGCTTGGTTCCTACAATGATGACTTGCAATGCAAAATTAGCTTCCATCCAACATATCTGTTGTGGTATCACACAAATCCCATAGCATTAGGATGTCAGGACTGTGTGTGTTTATCTTAAAACTGTGATGACGCCTTTCAGGATATCCAGAAGTGCTGTAGAATTCAAACAGGAACAAACAACAAGGGAAATACACAGATGCCAGGTTTTGGCATCATTACTCAAACAACAAATGGGAGTGATGAAGAGTTTATTACTCTTGGCTCAAGAAAACAGTCATAACTGCAGTGTAAATTCTCAAGTTTAAGATGGTGACTTTTCCCCCCTGGACCCCATCTTTCCTCAACAACTGCAAACCAACAGTTCAAGTAAAAAATTTAACACTTAAGTCAGCAAGTGGCACAACTGGAGATCTCTTGCGTGTGAATTTTGTTTACCACCCCCCCCCCCCGATAATCAGCTTAATTTTATTAAATACAAAAATAAACCTACTACCTCAGACATCTTTAACGGGCTGGGACCTTTAACTCCAATATCCCTCTCCAAATTTCTCAACTGCATTGCATCAAGTTATACTCGATACCCTTCAGTCTCACACTCTTTACAAATAAAGGCAAGGTTATAACAGGGCTACATTTTCAGTTGGTCACAATGCTAGAAACTACTACTTGCTTTACAGTTTACAATCTTGCAAATTCACCTGCACATTTCTAATTTCACTTAAAAAAAACAAACTTGCCCATAAACTTTAAATTACCCTAACTATGACCCTTAAGTAAACACATAAGCTCCTCATATCAATACCTAAATCCCAGAACAGGTTTTGCGATTCATGTTTTCCTGCCCATTCCAGTAAGCTCTGTGCCATCTACCTGGTTAACACAAACCAATGATTTACATTAATCGCTACCAATGATGATTTACCATCTTCTTAATGTTCATCGTGGGCACTACCTGTTTTCTCCTGTATTTCTGAAGAGATCTTTAGAAGTACTTTATGTGACAGAACTTAATTTGACTTGGGCACTAAATCTCTAGTCTCTATATAACTGCTTTCTGATTCCTTTCACTGTACACTGAATAAAGTATGTGCATTATATGATGGACGCATCAGTTTTTAGCGCATTCAGTCCTACATGAGCATACTCGACAAAGATCCAAGTTAATTCTTTAGCTTGAGTGAGCATATTCATCTTGAATTCCAGGACAAGTATGTCATTAGCTTTTCATGACCCTCATGCTTAAAAGGCTAAACGTACAGATCACAAAACAAAACTAAATTTGTAGCTTGGTATTCACAAAACAGCAGATTTATATTTTAAACTATAAAGAAAAAGATTAATAGGAAGCCCATCTCTCCCTCAATGCTGCTACTGTGCACCTGGTGTATCCAGAAGTAGTGATCACTCCCAAAAAATTATCTGCCGTATCATGCTCTACAGTCTCCAAGTCCAAGGAGTGTGGAGATGCTCCTTTTTTATTATTGCTGTTTAAAGTTAATTGGTTAAATCTGATCTACCACATTTTTCAGTTTCCAGCTCAGATTTAATTGAATGCGGATCACTTGCACAGCCTCCCAAATCTCTACTGCTCGATGAAGTCAGTACACAATTACCACACTGCAAGTACAGCAGAGATGCAATTTTTCCTGCCTTGACAAGGTCAGATTAACTTCCGTAAAAAACTGTGTTTGTAATAGGTTTTAGTTGTTCCAAAGACACTGGCCTTTTAACTAAAGCAAGATATGACCTTACTTGTACCAACTACACTACAGACCAAAAGAATAGCCACTCTTGAAATCATGAGACCCACCCCAATTAAGATCTATATTAAATCAGCGAAACGGCATTACAGCAAATGCCGTCTCACAGACACATATAGAATTAAATTTGACAACAGCGAAACCCCAGGTCACCAATTTTTTCCCGGGGGGGGGGTCAGTAGACCAGCAAAACACTGCAGAGTGGGGGGCTTCACCCCCCAGCTAAATATACCAACTCCGAGATCATACTACAGTAGAGTAAAGGGCAATGTCATGGCTCAGGCCAAGCAATTTTTTTTTCCCGGGGGGGGGGGGGGGGGTCGCTGAACTCAGATTTCACTGTTATCAGATCATTCTAGGTGTCGGCGAAACGGCATTCGCTGTAATGCCGTTTTACTGACTTAATATAACCCCCCAATTACGCTGGAGTGAAGCAACACCAGTGGGGGCTGCCAAGAACAGACTCCGAGACTGATAAAATGTCCTGGGAGCACCAGCAATACTTCTTAAGCTATGACATGTAGCATTTCCAGCAAGGCTGCCTTGATCACAGACTGTCATCTTTCTTTTTTTCCATCGAGGCCCCAATTTTTCCCCAAGTTTTTCTCCCCGCCCCCATCCATCGAAGGGCTCAACTTGGCATTCTTTTTTTCTTTCTTCTTTTTCACCCAATGTGGGCTGACCATCAGGAGTGCTAGACGTAGTGCTACCTGCATTTTTTTTTTGTTTGTGAACAGGGCTGGAGCTGCCATCACTGCTGTCGATACAGTAAGATACATTACTATGGGCTTGTTCTTGGCACTATCTAGTCCCAGTGTATGCGCACTATCCTTACAGTCTGCTTCTGTGTTATTGGTGGCAATGAACACAAAGGCTATACTACATTAACTACATGTGTGCACGTGTATATACTGTGATAGGCAGCAGGATTAACATATCCACTCCAAATGGATAATCAGTGTGCCTCTCATCAAGTGATGGTAACAAGCAGAAAAACACAGCTAGACAAAGCATTGCCTGTATCCAGTTGTTTGAGAGAGGTGGAAGCTGCCACTGTACTCTGCACCATTACTAACGGCAATGAGCAGATACATTACTAACTGGACTAGTGGCTAAATTCTGTTGTGTGCTTCAGGAGTCAGACAGGGTAATGCAGACATACAGATACAGATGACAAGCACAAATACATAACTATATGCAGTACTGCTTGCATCCTGGAGGGGAGGGAAAGGGCTGCTACTGCTGCCAATATACAGAAGTGCATTACTATGGCCAGTTCTTTGCACTACCCAATTACACTTGCTGTACTGCATGCTAAACGAGTGTGGCTCCAAGTTACTGGCAGCAATAAGCATCAGTACATTACTAGATGGGATACTGTTCATTCATCTTGGCTTGTAGCATCCGTGTTGGTGGAAGGAAAGTAGTGCATAACTTGTCACCATTTACAACAAGCTCAGCATAATTACTACTGACACTTTCTCCTTCCACTACTTAATCAGGCAGGGCTAACGTACCAACAGCTAGACAAATCGGTGTATGTTTGAGCTACTGGCGACCATGAATAGAAATACACAACTAGATGGACTGCCAAGCTGACCTTGTTGGGTGTGTGTGTGTGTGTGTGTGTGTGGTGTATGTGTGTGTGGGTACTAGCTTTGTTAACATTGGCAAAAAGATTAAATGCATTCCTGCACTTCCTTTGTTCTCTGGGTACTTGCGTATTATCACAACCAGATTTTCACAAAAACAGTGGTTGCTTCCCAATCAGTGAATGTGCAAGTTAATATGTTTGAAATGGAAAACGGTGTGTTTTCTTTAACAAAATAGGTTGGTTTCTGGAGTGCTACCAACACAAAAGTACACAACATACTGCTGTTGTTTCTTCGTGCTCTTTACTGGCAGCAGCATGTCGCTGCATTGCAAGACCGCCCACTGAATGTTCTTTGTCAGCTCATGCTGTGAAACAGCCATACTACGTACATTCCTTCCAGTTTGGCTTCAATTATCAGGGGCTGCTGTAGCATCCTTTACCACCGTAGCTGAATGCAAGAATTGGTTAAGGCATTCAGTAGCGGCTTGCTAGTAATAGCAGGTATTCAGGCTTCTGAGGAATGCGGTTATTTACATGTGCATTTTTTTAAGCATAGTGGAAAGTCTGTCGGATCAGAGCTATATGCATCTTTTTTGAATTTGGCACCCTCGCTGCAATGTTTTGGCCCTTTTTTTTCCCCCCGATTCCAACTTATATGACATGACTGACCTGATTCTATTTGGAGATCAAACACAATGCCTCTTAGCACTTGGTTCCCGATCATGACAAATGTTCGTTAATGTTGATAAAATGTAATACAGCGTGTTTTCTTTTAACAGTACACCTTATTTTCTGGACTGCTATCAGTACAACGTGCAAGACATGCTGCTGTTCTTTCTACTGGCACCCGTGTCGCTTCCTGCAAGCCTGGCCATTGAATGTTGTGCCAGTAAACACCATTAAGAAAGAACAGCAGCATACCTTACACTCTGTATCGATAACAGTCCAGAAAATGTGTACTGTTAAAAAGAAAACCCGCTATATTACATTTTAACATTAACGAACATTTGTCATGATCGGGAAGCAAGTGCTATTACCGCAAAAATATGGTTGCGATAATACGCAAGTACCACTCTCTGTTGTCAAAAAGGTGGCTAGTTGAACTGGACTACATTATGGGTCATGTTTTTCCCCCTCACCACAACCTAGTCACAGTTACTGCAACAGTCCAGTAGGACAAGTCAGTGGAGCTTTGAGTTACTCGTGGCTACAAAAAGAAATATATTACTGGACTATTGGCTGCTTCAGCAAACCGCCTTCAATTGTTCTAAACATTTCTTAAATTCTTCTGCTCACAGTAAATTGTTTGTAGTACTTTGACTCTTGCTCAGTTAAAATTAACAAATATCTGTATACTGATAGTAGTACAAGAACAGTAGTCTCTGTATTAGAGCACAAAATATCCACTGCAAGCAAAAATGAATTTGTATTTTTGCACCATCAACATGAAAATGGCATGTTATAAGGTGCCGAAGATGGTTTGTAATAAGTTATGGGAAATGTACCTTATTTTGTCAAATTTGGTTAAATAATGCATTAATGCACAAGGCAGCAGCACTAAGTGCCCAGCAATGCATATACTGGACAGCAGTAAAATCACACACACACACAGCAGATGAGCAGCATGCGCACATTCTGTGCTACTGCTTTATTCTTACAGTAATGTATAGTATTTTGACATTACTGTTAATTTCAAATAGTAACTGAAGCACTAAAAAAATGAGAGGTCATCCACAAGCTGGCATGAATTAAACAACCACACAGGAAAATACTCAACATTCCATTAGTTATTGATGACTGCTACTGCAGAATTGTGCGTTATCAACACTCTACATAGTTCATTGTGTAATGGAAGTGAGCAATATACACACACCTTTTCCAGCAGTTATGACTACTACCAATATATCCATATGAATGCTAATATCTCAGGAAATCCACATCTTTAAAGGAGCAAGATGTCATATGCAAGCTGACACCAATTCCCATGTGCACACTGTGAAACAATCAATGTGAGATGCATGTTCCATGAGATACTGAAGACAGCATGCAGACAGTTGTACAAAATATGCTATATTTTGTCATATTTGATTTCATAATACGATAACTGACTAAGCAGCAAACTTCTAAGTTACGTACCCATACACATATAGCGTGTTAGAAAAAGGCACAAAAAGGATGTGGTAAACATGCACACTTCCTGAGCTGTACAATGTTTTGTTCATGCTGTTATTAATACTAGCATTACCTGAATATTAACAGCAACAGCTAAAGAAAACAGCATCAACATCATGAAGAGAGATGTCATCTGGAAGCAAACATGATTTCAATACATTTGTACAGTGAAACAACTGTGAGGACAGGTACATTCCAGGAGTTGCTTCTGATACTACATAAATGTTTATAATTTTTTTCCAATGATCATACTTTCAGCAGTAACAGAGTCATGGCACTGGACATACAGTTTAAGTGTGGACCTATTCAAAAGGCTGGCTCTGTGGCGTGTAAGTATGTGTATGTACGCCGCCCCCCCACGCGCGCACACACACACACACACACACACACACACACACACACACACACACACACACACACACACACACACCAGCTGAATAGTACAGTTTTGTACCTACCATAAATGTAGATGTTCGAGGATCCACATTGCTGCAGTCCTAACTATTGGGTAGTCCGCTGTCCCAGTCGGCCCGAATACCAAAGTATATGGCTGACGTCGGTCAAGGCGCATTAGACTGACGTCAGGGTACTAATGCGCATGACCGACGTCATATCCTCAGTCTTTTCTTGCCCCAGATGTCAGAAGACCCTAAAAAGACAAGGCCAAAACCAAAAACCCCAAACATTCCTGCACCAAAAATATGTACAATATATACAAAATTACAAGAGTATAACCTCACCTACACAACCACCCCTAAACACAGAGGGGAAGGAGGGAGGGTAAATTGGACTGCAGCAATGTGGATCCTCGAACATCTACATTTATGGTAGGTACAAAACTGTACTATGTTCTTCATTCCACATTGCTGCAGTCCTAACTATTGGGTAGAATCCCAAAGCAGAGGTAAGGGAGGCTGGCAAATCATAAGGAAGCAGGAGCTGTCAACATGCCTTGCAAAATAGCTGTGGCAAAACCAGCCCTAGATTTAGAGTAGAGAGGAAGGTGATAATGCTTAGAGAAAGTATGCACTGAACTCCAAGTAGCTGCCTCCAAAATATCCTTAGTTGCCACCCCTTAGAAATGCTGTTGAAGTGGCAGTAGCCCTAGTGGAATGAGGCCTAATCCCAGCTGGAATCTCCTTGCCATGATGGGAATAACAAAATGCAATGCAAAACCCAATCCACTTAGAAATAGTTTGTTTTGACACAGGCTTGCCCTGAGAACTCAAAGCAAAAGAAACAAACAACTGCTGAGACTGCCTAAAATCCTTAGTCCTGCTTAAATAATAACGCAATTGCCTGTGTACATCTAAAGTGTGCAAAATCTTTTCCCCTTATTTTGGGGATCTGCATAAAAAGTAGGCAAATGAATAGTTTGGTTTAAAGCCACACTAGAAACCACCTTAGGCATAAAGGAAGGATTAGTACGTAATGATACCCTATCCTTATGGAAAATCAAAAGTCTCTACGCCATAAGGGCCTGCAATTCAGAAACCCTTCTTGCAGAAGTAATGGCCAACAAAAAGCAGTCTTCCATGACAAGTATTTCAATTCAGCAGTAGCCAGAGGCTCAAAAGGTTGTAGAGTAAGTTTCTCCAACACAAAATTGAGATCCCAAGCAGGAGTAGGAGCTCTACGGGGGTCTTATATTCTTTGCCCCTCTAAGAAATTGCTTGAACAAAGGATGCGAAAACAATGGTGGGTCACAATCATAGTGAGCTGAAATTGCTGCAGCATGAATCTTTATGGAAGAGAAAGACAAACCTTTGTCCAATAACTCAGTAAGATATTGAAGAGCCACACTCAAATTAGGCTCAGAAATCTCCAAATTGTTTGCTGCACTCCAAAATAAAAATCTCTTCCATTTGTCTGCGTACACTTTCCTTGTACTAGGTCTTCTAGCTTCCATAATGACATTTAAAACTTGTTGAGGAAGTTGAGACCTGCTGTGTTTCAAAACAGAATATGCCAGGCTGTCAGATGAAGAGAGTGAAGCTTGGCATTGAGCAGGTGACCGTCCTTCTGAGACAACAGGTGTGGAATCAAAGGTAAAGGCCATGGAGGCTTCCTTACCAGACTCCTCAGTAATGGGTACCAGTGTTGCCGAGGCCAATCTGGAGCTATTAAAATCATCCTTGGCTTGTCTTGTCTGACCTTTAGGAGCACCTTTGGGAGAAGAGGCAGAGGTGGAAAGGCATACACATGAAGATTTTTCCAACTGAAATAAAGAGCATCCACTTTCCAAGCTGTGTGATGAAACCTCTTTGTGCAAAACTTTGGCAGCTGGTGGTTTAGTGGAGAAGCGAACAGATCTATGTCTGGAGTTCCCCATGACCCTGCCAATTTTGAAATACATGAAGATCCAGTTTCCACTCGTGGGGATCCATGATTTGTCTGCTTAACACATCTGCTAAGGAGTTCTGTGCTGGCGGCAGAAACCTTGCCTGAAGAGTTAGTTGCAAGCTGAGCGCAGGCTCCCATAAAATCCTTGCTTGCCTGCACAACGGGTAAGAATGTGTTCCCCCTTGTTTGTTGATGTACCACATGACAGTTGTGTTGTCTGTTAGAATCAACACCTGCCCTGGAAGAAGTAACTCCTTGAAAGCCATTAATGCAAACTGGACTGCTAACATCTCTTTCATGTTGATATGTAGATGCTGTAGTCTGGCAGGCCACTTGTCTTGTATCCACTTTCCATTTAGATGAGCTCCCCAAGCAATGTCTGAGGCATCTGTCGTTAGAATCTGACTCACCTCTGGCCGGGTCACAGAGAGTCCCTTGTTTAGGTGACATTCCTGAGCCCACCACAAAAATTCCTTTTGAATGCAAGGTATTATTTGAATGAGTGTCCAAACATTTTTGAGATACCATTGCAGCTTCCTCATATGCAGTTTGGCATTGGGAAGCACCAGAATACAAGATGCCATGAACCCTAAGGCTTGAAGGACTGTCCTTGC
Organism: Protopterus annectens; assembly: GCF_019279795.1. Taxonomy (NCBI): domain Eukaryota; kingdom Metazoa; phylum Chordata; order Ceratodontiformes; family Protopteridae; genus Protopterus; species Protopterus annectens. Next base: position 401,072,184 of record NC_056739.1, on the reverse strand, counting down.
AGTCAGCCCGGACTGAAGAGATAGTTGATGGAAGTAACTGGAAAGATTCTTTTGTTTGTCCGGGGTTAAAAAGGCCATCTGGGCTGCTGTATTCAGTCTCACACCCAGAAAGCACATGTCTTGAGAGGGTACTAGACTGGACTTTATTTCGTTCACAGAATACCCTAGGCATCTTAGCACTGCTATCACAAATTCCAAATGCTGTAAAGGTCTTCCTTTTCTTGAGCCAGAATCAGGCAGTCATCCAAGTAAGGATAGATTTGAATTCCTTTTAGCCTGAAGTAAGCTATTACTGGAGCCAGAACCTTTGTGAATACTCTGGCTGCAGTAGATAAGCCAAAGGGCAATGCAGAGAACTGATAATGAGAATTCCCAGCTCGAAAACGCAGATACTTCCTGCAACTTAGTCTGATAGGCACATGAAGGTAAGCTTCCTTGAGATCTAAAGTTACCATCCAGTGATCCTTGCCCAGCAGAGGTAAAAGCTGTTGTAACGTCAACATTTTGAACTTGGGAATGTCCAGATAAGTGTTGAGGATAGATAAATCCAAAATTGGTCTCCACGTGTTCCCCTTCTTCGGTACTAGGAACAGGCGAGAATAAAATCCCAGGCCCCTTTCTGGCACAGGAACTGGCTGAATGGCCCCTATTTGGAGCAACAGAGAAATTTGCTTGTGAGCCTCTTTTCTTTGTAGAGGAGGAATGTCTGGCATGCCTTTGAAAGGAGGCAAGGTATGGAAATAAAACCTGTAACCGTGGTGAATGATATCCAAAACCCATCTGTCTTGGGTAATTAAATCCCAATTTTCTTTGAAAAGAGCCAGCCTTCCTCCCAAAGGTGCTGCCAGGCGAGAATGTACTGGCAGCTGAAAAGGTAGGTCATTGGGTCTGTTTACGAAAGGACTGACCCCTGCCCTCACCAGAAGTCTGAGCAGGTGAACTCCCTGTTCTAGGCCTAAAAGAACCTTGAGCTCTGCCCCTACCACGTCTAGACCTACCCCTAGACTGGGAATCATAAGCAGGATATGTCCATCCCTTAGTAGGCCAATTTCTACTAAACTTCGGAGGCTGCACCTGCAAAAATCCTTAACAGTTTGCATAGACTTAGCCTTGTCCTCCATTTTCTTTAAAACTGCTTCCACAGGCGAACCAAACAACACATCAGACTGTAAAGGAGCATCCAAAATCCTTGTTTTAACATGCTCAGCTAAATTCTGATCCCTCAACCAGGCGTGCCTACGAAGAACAGAACCAGTGGCAGCCACCCTCGAGGAGGCCTGCACAGCATCAAAACCACACTGCAAGGAATGCTTACCCACCTGTTCAGACACATGAACTAAATCCTGCAACTCTTTACACTCAATACCTTCTGCCAGAGCATCCACCTTAGACTTCAATTGTGAAAGGAGATAATTCTGATATTTTAACATGTGAAACTGACAATTCAACGCCTCATGGCTAAAGTGGAAGAAGTATACACTTTCTTTCCCCATCTATCCAAAGCCCTTGCCTCTTTATCAGGAGGAACAGGATTTTTAACAACAGAAGCCTTCACACCTTTAGGCCCCTGAGAGACAGTTTCGGGTCTGCCCTAGGACTCTTAAAAGATACTTATGAGCTTCAGGCACCCTATAGTACCTATCCGGTTTAACTGGGGCAGGAGGCAAAGAATCAGGATTCAGGGAAGCCTCTGCAAAACATCTTCCACCACATTCAGAACAGGAGGTATAGCTAAAGGCCTATGCTGGGGTAAAACAAGAATTCCCTAAGCCTCTTCCTGGAATCAGAGAAATCTTGACCTTCCCATTTAAAATGCTCCCTCATGGAATGCAGAGTCTCTGAAAATGAAAAATCCTCAGGAGGAGAAGCTGAAGGAGTAGAATCATCCACATCAGAATCAGAATAAGGAGGATACTCCTGCAAGTCTTCAGCCGAAGACTCAGAAGCCTCCGAACATTGCTCAAAACTCTCAAACTCAGGTTCCACCCTAGGCCTCTTATCAGGAGGGGGCATAGAACCTCTAATCATAGTAATCAAATCCTCTGCCATTTTAAGCATATGTTTCTTAGGCAAAGACCCTGAAGCACTAGGAGAAAAGTACAGTTTTGTACCTACCATAAATGTAGATGTTCGAGGATTCCATTGCTGCAGTCCTTACTATTAGGTATAGTCCGCATCCAGTCGGCCCGAATACCAGAGTATAAGGCTGACGTCGGTCAGGGCGCATTAGACTGACGTCAGTACGTCAGGGTACTAATGCGCATGACCGGCGTCACATCCTCAGTCTTTTCTTGCCCCAGATGTCAGAAGACCCTAAAAAGACAAGGCCCAAAATACCTGCACCAAAACATGAACAATATATATAAAAACATAAGCAGGTAAACTCACCTACACAACCACCCCTAACACAGAGGGGAAGGAGGGAGGGTAAATTGGACTGCAGCAATGGAATCCTCGAACATCTACATTTATGGTAGGTACAAAACTGTACTATGTTCTTCGTTTTCCATTGCTGCAGTCCTTACTATTGGGTAGAATCCCAAAGCAGAGGTAAGGGAGGCTGGCAAATCATAAAGAAGCAGGAGCTGACAACATGCCTTGCAAAACAGCTGTGGCAAAACCAGCCCTAGACTTAGAGTAGATAGGAAGGTGATAATGCTTAGAGAAAGTATGCACTGAACTCCAAGTAGCTGCCTCCAAAATATCCTTAGTGGCCACCCCTCGTAGAAATGCTGTTGAAGTGGCAGTAGCCCTAGTGGAATGAGGCCTAATCCCAGCTGGAACCTCCTTGCCATGATGGGAATAACAAAATGCAATGCAAAAGCCAATCCACCTAGAAATAGTTTGTTTTGACACAGGCTTGCCCTGCAAACTCAAAGCAAAAGAAACAAACAACTGCTGAGACTGCCTAAAATCCTTAGTCCTGCTTAAGTAATAACGCAATTGCCTGTGTACATCTAAAGTATGCAAAATCTTTTCCCCTTTATTTTGGGGGTCTGCATAAAAAGTAGGCAAATGAATAGTTTGGTTTAAAGCCACACTAGAAACCACCTTAGGCATAAAGGAAGGATTAGTACGTAATGATACCCTATCCTTATGGAAAATCAAAAAGGGCTCGACTGCCATAAGGGCCTGCAACTCAGACACCCTTCTTGCAGAAGTAATAGCCAACAAAAAAGCAGTCTTCCATGACAAATATTTCAATTCAGCAGTAGCCGCAGGCTCAAAAGGTTGTAGAGTAAGTTTTTCCAACACAAAATTGAGATCCCAAGCAGGAGTAGGAGCTCTACGTGGGGTCTTATATTTTTTGCCCCTCTAAGAAACTGCTTGAACAAAGGATGCGAAAATAATGGTGGGTCACAATCATAGTGAGCTGAGATTGCTGCAGCATGAATCTTAATGGAAGAGAAGGACAGACCCTTGTCCAGTAACTCAGTAAGATATTGAAGAGCCATACTCAAATTAGGCTCAGAAATCTCCAAATTCTTTGCTTTACTCCAAAATAAAAATCTCTTCCATTTTGCTGCGTACACTTTCCTTGTACTAGGTCTTCTAGCTTCCATAATCACATTTAAAACTTGTTGAGGAAGTTGAGACCTGCTGTGTTTCAACACAGAATATGCCAGGCTGTCAGATGAAGAGAGTGAAGCTTGACATTGAGCAGATGACCGTCCTGCTGGGATAACAGATGTGGAATCAAAGGTTAAGGCCATGGAGGCTTCTTTACCAGACTCCGTAGTAGAGGGTACCAGTGTTGCGAGGCCAATCTGGAGCTATCAAAATCATCCTTGGCCTGTCCTGTCTGACCTTTAACAGTACCTTTGGAAGAAGAGGCAGAGGTGGAAAGGCATACACATGAAGGTTTGTCCAACTGAAAGACAGAGCATCCACTTTCCAAGCTGTGTGATGAAACCCCTTTGTGCAAAACTGTGGCAGCTGGTGGTTTAGTGGAGAAGCGAACAGATCTATGTCTGGAGTTCCCCATGACACTGTCAATTTCTGAAATACATGAAGATCCAGTTTCCACTTGTGGGGATCCATGATTTGTCTGCTTAACACATCTGCTAAGGAGTTCTGTGCTCCTGGCAGAAACCTTGCCTGAAGAGTTAGGTGCAAGCGTGGCAGTCTCCCATAAAATCATTGCTTGCCTGCATAGAGGATAAGAATGTGTTTCCCCTTGTTTGTTGAAGTACCACATGACAGTTGTGTTGTCTGTTAGAATCAACACCTGCCCTGGAAGAAGTAACTCCTTGAAAGCCAGTAATGCGAACTGGACTGCTAACATCTCCTTCATGTTGATATGTAGATGCTGTAGTCTGGCAGGCCACTTGTCTTGTATCCACTTTCCATTTAGATGAGCTCCCCAAGCAATGTCCGAGGCATCTGTCGGTAAAATCTGACTCGCCTCTGGCCGGGTCACAGAGAGTCCCTTGTTTAGGTGACATTCCTGAGCCCACCACAAAAATTCTCTTTGAAGGCAAGGTATTATTTGAATGACAGTGTCTAAATCCTGGCAGTGCTGTGTCCATACATTTTGAGATACCATTGTAACTTCCTCATATGCAGTTTGGCATTGGGAAGCACCAGAATACAAGATGCCATGAACCCTAATGCTTGAAGGACTGTCTCTGCAGTCAGCACGGACTGATGAGATAGTTGATGGAAGTAAAGTGATAGACTCTTTTGTTTGTCCGGGGTTAAAAAGGCCACCTGGGCTGCTGTATTCAGTCTCACACCCAGAAAGCACATGTCTTGAGAGGGTACTAGACTGGACTTTATTTCGCTCACAGAATACCCTAGGCATCTTAGCACTGCTATAAGATATTCCAGATGCTGTAGAAGGTCTTCCTTTTCTTGAGCCAGAATCAGGCAGTCGTCTAAATAAGGATAGATTTGAAGTCCTTGTAGCCTGAAGTAAGCTATCACTGGAGCCAGAACCTTTGTGAATACTCTGGGCGCAGTAGATAAGCCAAAGGGCAATGCAGAGAACTGATAATGAGAATCTCCAGCTTGAAACCGCAGATACTTCCTGTAACTTAGCCTGATAGGCACATGAAGGTAAGCTTCCTTGAGATCTAATGTTACCATCCAGTGATCTTTGCCCAGCAGGGGTAAAAGCTGTTGTAACGTCAACATCCTGAACTTGGGAATGTCCAGAGAAGTGTTGAGGAGAGATAAATCCAAAAGCAGTCTCCACGTGTTCCCCTTCTTTGGTACTAGGAACATGCGAGAATAAAATCCTAGGCCCCTTTCTGATACAGGGACTGGCTGAATGGCCCCCATTTGGAGTAACTGAGAAACTTGCTTGTGAGCCTCTTTTCTTTGTGGAGGAGGAACGTCTGGCATGCCTTTGAAAGGGGCATTGTATGGAAATAAAATCTGTCTTGAGTAATTAAATCCCAATTTTCTTTGAAAAGAGACAGTCGTCCTTCAAAGGAGCTGCCAGACGAGAATCTACTGGCAGCTGAAAAGGCAGGTCATTGGGTCTGTTTACGAAAGGACTGACCCCTGCCCTCACCAGAAGTCTGAGCAGGTGAACTCCTGTTCTAGGCCTAAAGAACCTTGAGCCCTGCCCCTACCACGTCTAGACCTACCCCTAGACTGGGAATCATAAGCAGGATATGTCCACCCCTTAGCAGGCCAATTTCTACTAAACTTGGTGGCTGTACCTGCAAAAATCTTTAACAGTTTGCATAGACTTAGCTTTGTCCTCCATTTTCTTTAAAACTGCTTCCACAGGTGAACCAAACAACACATCAGACTGTAAAGGAGCATCCAAAATCCTTGTCTTAACATGCTCAGCCAAATTTTGATCCCTCAACCAGGCATGCCTGCGAAGAACAGAACTAGTGGCAGCCACCCTCGAGGAGGCCTGCACAGCATCAAAACCACATTGCAAAGAATGCTTGCCCACTTGTTCAGACACATAAACTAAATCCAGCAAGTCTTTACAATCAATACCTTCCGCCAAAGCATCCACCTTAGATTTCAATTGTGAAAGGAGAAAATTTTGATATTTCAGCATGTGAAACTGACAATTCAATGCTCTCATGGCTAGAGTGGAAGAAGTATACACTTTCTTACCCCACCTATCTAACGCCCTTGCCTCTTTGTCAGTGGGAACAGGATTTTTAACCACAGAGGCCTTAACACCTTTAGGCCCTTGAGAAACAGTGTCTGGGTCCGCCCTAGGACTCTTAAACAAATACTTATGAGCTTCGGGCACCCTATAGTACCTATCAGGTTTAACAGGAGCAGGAGGCAAAGAATCAGGGTTCAGGGAAGCCTCTGCAAAACATCTTCCACCACATTCAACACAGGAGGTATAGCTAAGGGCCTATGCTGGGGTAAAACAAGAATTCCCTAAGCCTCTTCCTGGAATCAGAGTAATCCTGGCCTTCCCATTTAAAGTGCTCCCTCATGGAATGCAGAGTCTCTGAAAATGAAAAATCCTCAGGAGGAGAAGCCGAAGGAGTGGCATCATCCACATCAGAATCAGAATAATGAGGATACTCCTGCAAATCTTCCAGAAGACTCAGAAGCCCCTGAACCCTGTTCAAAACTGTCAAACTCTGGTTCCACCCTAGGCCTCTTATCAGGAGGGCCCATAGAACCTCTAATCATAGTAATCAAATCTTCTGCCATTTTAAGCATATGTTTCTTAGGTACAGAACCCGAAAGGCTAGGAGAAGCCCCTACTGAAGCTGAAGTTGGCCTACCTCTAAAAGAAGTTTTGGCAACAGAAGGAGAGGCTCTAACTACTTTGGGAAGAGAGGGAAGAATAGTTACCTGAGAAGCCCCCTCAGCCTGGCCTGCCTCCTGAGAGGGTACATCCTGTAACAGTAAAGTTTCTGCCTGAGACTCCATAGAAACTCCTGGCAAAACCTCTGGCTCCACTGAGCCATCTAAAGAACCGACGTCCGGGACTGCCGGTTCATCAACCCTAGGCTTCGCTGTTTTGTCCTTGCGCTTCTTGGACGAAGCGGGCGTCGGAGCATCCAACGGCATTTTATAATTGCAACGCTTCCCAAACACTAATCTGGCACAGTCTAACCTCCTCTTAATAGTGCGTTTGTTAAACCTAGCACAAGAGCGGCAACCAACAACGTCGTGCTCAGGCCCTAAACAAGGTATACACAATGTATGGTAATCCCTATGAGGTATTTGTTTCCCACAAGAAATACAGTTATTCACTTTTTCTGACATCCGGTTAAATACTGAGGCAAGAAAAAACCAAAATGTTCCCCAACGGGGTACTTAGCCAACTCTGATTCGGTCTGAAACTCCGGTTTCGGAAATATTTCAGAACGCCAACCTGCACTCGCAAAACTGCTTCTGCATCGGACCACGCGGCAAAAAAGACTGAGGATGTGACGCCGGTCATGCGCATTAGTACCCTGACGTACTGACGTCAGTCTAATGCGCCCTGACCGACGTCAGCCTTATACTCTGGTATTCGGGCCGACTGGATGCGGACTATACCTAATAGTAAGGACTGCAGCAATGGAAAACGAAGAACATCCCCCACTGAAGCTAAACTTGGCCTGCCTCTCAAAGAAGCCTTGGAAACAGAAGGGGAGGCTCTAACCACCTTAGGAAGAGAGGGAAGAACAGCCACCTGAGAAGCCCCTTCAGCCTGGCCTACTTCCTGAGAGGACACATCCTGTAACAGTAAAGTCTCTCCCTGAGACTCCAAAGAAACTCCTGGCAGAACCTCCGGCTCCACTGAGCCTTCTAAAGAACCGACGTCCGGGACTGCCGGTTCTTCCACTCTAGGCTTTGTTGCTTTGTCCTTGCGCTTTTGGCGAAGCGGCCGGAGCATCCGGCGGCATTTTATAATTACAACGCTTCCCAAAACTAACTTGGCACAGTCTAACCTTCTCTTAATAGTGCGTTTGTTAAATCTAGCACAAGAGCGGCATCCAACAACGTCGTGCTCAGGCCCTAAACAAGGTATACACAAAGTATGGTAATCCCTATGAGGTATCTGTTTCCCACAAGAAATACAGTTATTCACTTTTTCTGACATCCGGTTAAATACTGAGGCAAGAAAAACCAAAATATTCCCAACGGGTACTTAGCCAACTTTGATTCGGTCTGAAACTCTGACTTCAGAAACTTTCAGAACGCCAACCTGCACTCGCAAAACTGCTTCTGCATCGGACCATGCGGCAAAAAAGACTGGGGATATGACGTCGGTCATGCGCATTAGTACCCTGACGTACTGACGTCAGTCTAATGCGCCTTGACCGACGTCAGCCATATACTTTGGTATTCGGGCCGACTGGGACAGCGGACTACCCAATAGTTAGGACTGCAGCAATGTGGAATGAAGAACATCAGATTAAAGTTGCAGTCCAGGACCTAGAGAATTCAGCTGGAGGAGGAAGGGAATACAAATGTACTGTCTGAACAGCTCTCCTGAGCAGTGACATTGCCCTTTACCCCACTGTAGTGCGAGGTCAGAGTTGGCATATTTAGTTAGTGTGGGGGCACAGCCCCCCACTCTGTAGTGTTTTAAGTGGTGTGCTGTGTTTTGTTGGTCTACAGATTTTTTTCCCTGGGGAAAAAATTTGGTGACCTGGGGTTTCGCTGTCAGATTTCATTTTATATGCGTTGGCGAAACAACATTCGATGGAATGCCGTTTCACTGATTTAATATAGACCCGTATTCATTGGCCTTGATGACATCAATGAATTGGAGACTGCAGCAAGCTTTTCCAGGGCAGGATAAAGGTTTTTTGAAAGTGAAATCGCCACAGTACATACAGTAAGGTACTGTTCTAGTGGAGAGAAACAGTCGATTTAGAATATTTTAAATGCTGTACTGTTTTATTCATAGCAGGGAGAAAAAAAGGACAGAGAAGTTGAGCATTTAATAATAGAATCCCATTGCTGTCCTTTAAGTTAGAAGACCAACTTCTCTCTCAACTTGTGTGTTCTGAACATGAAGTATAATATTGCAATGTCCAGCATTATTGACTGATTAATGATCTTCTGTGCTCTGGAAAGTTGCCAATGTGGGTTTGTGCAGGCAAAGAACCTACATATATCACCAAGGCAGTATGAAAGACAAGCATCTAATCAATATATGGTCTGAATTACTTTTTTCTCTCGTGTACTCACTCTTGTGGGAATGTGTTTTTTTAAAGAATAACAGTAGCATATATTGCTATTCTATTAAAAAAAAAAACTCAAGACTCATTCATCAATTGTAAGGCCTGAAGCCATTTTCCACTGCTACACTCACATTTTCAAGAGTCACATCTGCAGTCCTCTCACGTCCAATGGGAATACCTAAATCCACCTGTATGTACGACTAGAGAGAGACTTCTTGCCTTAATGTCAGTAACATGGCTCAACACTAACCTCCCTGACTGCAGTGTAACTTTTTGAATTTACATTACACACAGTGGCAGCCAAACTTGACACAAAACAAAACTATTACATATTCCAACGAACTAGCACTTCGCCAAACCGACTTCAGTGGTTCTAAACATTTCTTTAATTTATTGTGAGCAGAAGAACTAAAAGTAATCCTTGTGTATAAAAACAAATTTCTGCTTTATTACTTGTCTAAATAACCAGTATCCTAGCAAATATATTTTGCCTAGAGTTTAACAATGAAGCATAATATGGTGAAACAAACTTCTGTGCAGTGGTTATTTGGAGTGTCTACTATACATTTCTTGGGGATTAAATGGGATTCTGGCTAACTGATAAGGAAGAGAGATTTCTCTCTGGTGCATTTCCTACCTTGCACTTTGGTTGGGTATTACTGGTACTAAAATACCACTCAAGTCGAAAAGAACTAGGACTTTTTTATGCAAGTCTACTTCCTCTTTTCAAGTACACCCTAGTATTTACTATGTCTGAAGTATTACTGATAGCTTTCCACATCTTACGGCTATGGCATTCAACTGTGTGAACAAAGGCAAAGACAGAAAATTATATAATTTTGTTAACCAGATAAAGGAAATGGTCAACGATCCTTTCCAACCACGAGCTGGGTCATATGCCAAATACAACAAATGTAGCAACAAAGATACACAGATAAGGCAAACAAAAATAATACATGTAGATACAGTTGCATATACTGTAAAAGGAAGACCAGTTATGAGAATGACATGAATATGAATACACTACAAAGAATCACAGGATACAAAAGAAACTGCATTTTAGGCACAGCAGAAGACAGCTGGAGAAGGGTCTTTCGTCACACAGTATTATGGGCAAAAGGGTATAGGCCAAGGAGCCTGAGAAATTTTTAGATGTCAATATGTCAAAGTCCTGCTAGTCTCATTCCAGATGGTGGTGAAAAACTTCAGACATGTAGTGAAAACAAAGCCACAGCTGCCATGTTTGCATTGATTATGTTCCAATCGTACAATATAAGCAACTACAGTTTTTTTGCATGCGTATTTCAATGCGAGTGAATCTGGTGTACTGCATTAGACAGTACATTATTGTCTACATGTTGCTGAAATATTGTGGTAAAATTACAGTATACATACACCACCCAGAATCCCTGAAGAAAAACATGCTTGAATTCTTTAAGGTGTGATGTCACTGTTTTTAATAATTGTAGTTACTTAGACTGTTCCACAAAGCAGGAGATACATTATTGAAATATTTTTTTAAAAGCTTGCCAGTGAGAAATATTTGTTTCATCAGGAAACAAACATTACAAGTTTGTTAAACAGTGGACAGAGGAAACTCTCATTAATTGATTTGCAAATAAAAGGTGTTTAACAAATAGGAGGGGCCCCACCAGTGACTGGTAGACTTTTTGAATTTTGTTTTATATAGCAGTGGTGCTACCTATTACTAGTTAGGTGTATAAACCAGAGAACATTACTTCCACTCACTGCCTGCCATACTGCCTATATTCTGTAGTGACAAATGGGCAAAAATAAACAAAGCACATTGCATTCTAGGGGATAACAGACAGATTGCTATTACTCAAAAAAATATATAATGTACTCCAAGATTTTAAGACCTTGGTTATTAACAGGTCTACGTGGGTTTGGAAAGAGAGTTTATCAAGCAGCAGCAGTCTTGATCACGTTTGTCGGACACTAAAGGCAGCCAAGTTCCAGTGAAGTCTGATGAAGACAAGCTGCAACTTGGCTATTCTTAGAAGCACCAAAGGCAACACCAGTTGACTTGTGTTAGGTAATTGTCATTTTATTCTTCAAGGTTGGTTTATTTACAGTCTGGTATTCTTGGGGCTCTACAATAAGAATTTAAGTGTTCAGTCCACAGGTCTTTAGGATTACATTAAATGTCCCAGGCTTTGGCACCATGATTAAATCGTGCCATGCCAATGTCTAAAACTGCATTACCATCACTGATCACATATCATTGTTTAATTACATCCCTCCTATCTTTAAGCAACATGAAAATCACATTCTCCCCTATAAATATGAAAATGACTTATTAACCTTGCCTATTTTTTCAGTGGTCTTCCACAGAGGGACTCGCATAATAACGAAGCCTCATTACCCTCTCACCAATCTTTTCACTCGGCTATTATTGCAACCACCTTGCTTTCAACATGGACACCAGGAAGTGCTGAAGACCAATGGAGCTGGCAACGACTACAAGGGCACTTGGTGATCTATAAAGAGCATTTTTCCTGTTAAATCTCTACCATCTTAAAGAAATATGAATATGTATGGAGAAAGTGCTGCATCTAGTATAAACAGGTGTTGTATTATGAATGAATGCACAAAACTTTCCAAAAAATTACAAATGAAACTAGTGATGGTATGTGATGCAATGATTAAAAACAGTGTAAGAAACTTCTCTGTGTGAAAGATTTTCAATTCATACATATCTAGTTAATCACTGTATATTAATCAGATCAGATAATGGCACTAGAAGCACTGAACTTAATCTTGTCCCAAGTCAAAAATATAATGATAATTTTGTATAATGTTTCAAATTATATATTTAAGTATTCAAAAGTAATCCAAGCAGGGTAGACAGTGTTTCCAGTTGAAAATCATTTTATTAAGTACACAGACAAGCAATCCAAGTAAAACAAAAACATAATAATAGTTTCCTCACAAGCTTTCTAATACATATATATATTAATTATACATACATATACACACACACACACTTTTTATATGGCAAGGGAGTGGTTTATTCTGATGTAAAAACACAGTGTATTGGTATACATGTTAAAGTCGCATCCTTTCCCCATCAGTGTCATAACAGATTATAGTGCTACTCTACTACAACATAGAGAGCCATCCTACCCAAACAAGAAAAATGTCTTCCTCAAATACAGAAGTATTGAAATATAACAAGCCATACTAGGTTGCTTAACTCAAATTATAAAGTAAAAAGCTGCAAATTCTCTCTCAATCTGTCTATATATATTTTTGTACACAGGACCGAGTGTCACTGTTTGACAAGCATTCACCACATAAAAATAAAAATCTAAGCAAAAATTCTGGTATGTTGCCCATGTCTGAACATGCCTTACAGTAAGAAAAAATATGCTGTCATTTTCATTTAAAAATTAGCGAAAATGTTGACAGCTATTTCTAGTCCATACACCCAATGCTACAAATGTTTTCATCACAGAGATCTATAATTACGGGAAAAATATTCATACAGACATTACGGAATTTTAACAATACTATCTATCCCAGTGACCATTTCTGCAAAAGTCTTCAGAAAGACTTCAGATGCTGATGAAACTACATGGTTTAATTTCTACACTTTCCACACATGTAACCATATCTGCCAAATCTTAGCTTTTTAGCAACTACTGTAAAACACAATGCCTCTGGTGGCAGACACCACTTCATTAGTATGAAGCAGACACTACTTTTTTGATATTTTCACTCAAGTTTTTCAAATCTACATAAATATGACTTGCCGCATTTCACAACAGTAACCACACTACTAATCCATGCAATGGACTCCATTTCTGGATCACACTTATTTTCTCCACATGTTACTCCTACTCAAGTACAGATTACTACAAATCAGAATTCCAAGATTTGTCTGAATACGATAACTCCTGGTACATCTACACTAAACAAGCCTTCATACTCTAAGCAAAGCAACAGATTAAATGCCCTATGTTTTGTTTCAGTAAAGAACTGTTATAGCCGAGTCATGATCTGTTCACACCAGCTGGGCAGGACAACTAACTAAGGAATGAAGGGTGAAATGCAGTTGTGTATGAACTTGCCTTGCCATAACAGTAGATGTTTGAACAGATCACTGTCGCAGTATTGCTGACTTATGTGACTTATCCTGCAATTGTATAAAAGACTATGTGCCTTCCTCTTGCACCATGCATCCAACCTACAACCTATGCACAAGCCTATATGCTGTGAAAATCTTCAGTGCTTGCTTGGACCAGGTAAAACATAAGGCTAATGTTCAGAGGATAGACTCATAAAAACAGGCTAGAATGAGGAGTCCTCCTCGGTTATGGATAAAGAAAAAGGAAACTATGGAAAAAAGGGTGGGTGCATACACAGCAGCAGTGATCTACACAAACATCTATGGCAAGTTCTTAAATTGTATTAAGTTTATTATTAATATATCACTGCTGTAGTACTGCTGACTTCTGGATTCTCAAAGCTTTTAGTATGAGAGGGTAGAGGTTTCAGAAACAAAGCTACAGTCCAAAATCCTTGAACTGTTCTGGCAAAATCTACTTTGGCTCTGGAAAAGACATCTATTTGGCAATGTTTTGTGAACGTATATATGGAAGAGCTGGTAGATGCTTCTGGAAGAGATTCAGGGTCAAAGCCTTTGAAAACAGCTTCAAAAGCGGTTATAATTTTGGTAAAAAGTGCCTTGACCTTGAAGTGTTTTAACATTGATGACATAAAAGGAGGAGACAGGGATAGCCACTAATGGAAGGCCCAGCTTCTTCCTCTCATAAGAAACAAGTAATTTTCTGAGAGAATATGACCTGCCTGTGGACATCAAGATTGGTTTCCCATTTGATTTGATGACTACGGAAAAATGCAGGAAGAAATGGCTAACAAATGTATCTTAATAGATGTGCACATCAGGCCAGAGTTAAGCAGCTCACACAAATATGTGAGGATAATGCCCCCACCACCACTTGATACAAGTCTGATCATCTACTGCCACACCACACAGAAAATCTTCTAAATTTAGTAATAGACTTTCTCAATGCAGGTTCCCCTGCCTCTTTTACTACAAGATTCATCTCCTCATAATAAAAGGTGCCTGAAAGGAAATAGAAGCCCATCAGCCAAAGTATGAGGTTCAATGTCTTTAGGTTTAGATGGATAAGATAGTCATTTTGTTGTGTGATCAAGTCCATCCTGTGGGTAAATTATGGTGAATGCTCTTGGCTAGGTGAAAAAGGGAGAACCAATATCTGGACCAAGAGGGAGTCACCAACAGTTTTGTACTAGCTTTCTGAATCTTCAGAAGGACTCTTGGGATGAAATTGAAGGGAGAGAAGGCATACAATTTTCCTTTCCATGGAAAAGAGAAACATCCATTTTCAAAGCTTCCTTGCATGGAGCTCTGGTACAAAACAGTATGAGCCGCTTGTTCAGCATGGAGGCAAAGTCATCTATCTGTGGAGTTACCCACTGATGGGCATTCATCCATCCATGAGGGCCATGCCTGGATTTGCTTAAATAGTCTACCATTGAATTTAAATATCAGAGGATATATACAAGTTGGAGACAAGGTTGTAATGAAATGCAAAATCCCAAGCTATCACAGTAAGTCTGCACAGGGAGTAGGACTTGCATCCCCCTCCCCAATTTGTTGATATACCATATCACTGTAGTACTGTTTGGCAGGATTTGAACAGGTCTTGTATTCAGCAGTATTAAGTCTAACGGGTGAAAATCAAAGCTTTCATCTCTTTTGATGTTTGAGTTTGTTCCTATCTTGTTTGGACCAGAACTGATGAAATGGGAGCTGTATAGGGATCAATCTGCCTTTCATGAGCCCAAATGAAGAATCTCTTCCACTTACTGAATAAATCTTCCTAGTAGAAGGCTTGTGGGAAGACGACAGAATATGAACCACCTCCAGGGAAAAATAATGAAACCTGACTAGGGACGGAACTGGAGCAGCTAAGCTGTCAACTTGAGGGTCTGAATGGAGGGATGGAACTGCCCTGACATATGAGTAAGCAGATCTGGCTCTGGGTCCAAAATCCACAGATCGTCCATTAGATAAGGTTGGAGAAAAGGGAACCAAATCTGACGAGGCCAGTGTGGTGCAATCAATATCATCTTGCTTCCCAAGGATTGTGCTTTCTGAATAACCTTCATTATCAGGGGGACTGGTGGGGAGACAGAGAAGACTGGAGGACCAATCATGAACTAGAGCATCCCTGGGTGCTTCCCCCTTCGGGGGGATAAGGGTGAAGTAGCTGCTGCATTTGACATCCAGGGGGATGGCCCCATCTGTGAAAGCTCTGCTCCACCACTTGTTTATTCAGGGACCACTCGTGAGGCATCAGAATAGCTCTGCTCAGCCTGTTGGCAATCACGTTGGACTTCCCCAGTATATGCGTTGCCACTAGAAAGTGTCGGGAAGACACTGCCCACTGCCACACTCAAAGTGCCTCTCTGCAAAGGGGATACGACCTGGTTCCTCCCTGTTTGTTCAGATACCATACCACTGGCATGTTGTCTGAATGGATTACAACTGTCCCATGAGGATGAAAGCCCTGAAGTGCTTGCAACGCTAACAGCACCGCTCTCATCTCCAAGACATTGATATGCAAATCGGTCTCGTGCTCTTGCCACGTGCCTTGGACTGTCCTGCCGAGATAATGCCCCCCCCCCACACCTGATCTGGGAGGCATCCGTGGTCACCATGGCAAATGGAAGAACGAAAGGCATGCCCGCATTAAGATTGCTGGTCTGAAGCCACCAGCGCAGATCCTGCTTGCACTGGTCTGTAATCAGAATAAGATAGGAGAGCAGGAGATGCTGTAGAGACCCATTGGGCAAAAAGCAGCCACTGAAGAAGCCTCATGTGTAGTCTCGCAAGAGGAACTAGCATAATCGTGGCAGCCATGGTCCCTAATAACTTGAGGACCACTTTGGCCTTGACTTTCTTCAATGGCAGCAAACTGTAGATCTGCTGCTGTAAAACCTGAATTCTCTCTTCTGGTAGGAAGGCCCTCATGAGCACAGTGTCTAATTCAACACCGATAAACGTAACACATTGTGAGGGCAACAAGGCAGACTTTCCCCAATTCAGAGTAATTCCCAGACTTTTCCACAGTGCAATAGTGGCGTCCCTTGTCTGTAGCAGTAGATGCCTGGTGGTGGTAGACAGGAGCCAGTCATCCAGGTATGGAAACGCTTGGAATCCCTGATGTCTCAAGTGAGCCGTTACAACTGCCATGCATTTGGTGAACACCCTGGGGGCTGTGGTGAGACCAAAGGGCAGGGCACAAAACTGAAAATGGCTGGCTCCCAATCGGAAGCGCAAGTGACTTCTGGATGCCCTGTCCATTTTGATATGGTAGTAAGCATTCTTGAGGTCGATGGAGCACATGCACACAGCTTTCCCTAATAACGGGAGAATTGACTAACGTGACCATGCGGAACTTGGACTTCTCTACATGAAGGTTCAAACGGCTGAAATCCAAGATGGGTCTCGGGTCCCCTGTTCTTTTCTGCACCAAAAAGAAACTGGAGTAAGTCCCTAATCCTACTTGTTCTGCGGGGACAGGCTGGATGGCTCCCTTTGACAGCAACTTTTGTACTTCTAAAGTTGCGGAATCTCTGTGACTGGGTGGAACATATGGGATTCTTGTGTTTAGAGGGGGATAAGAAAGAGGAGGAATATGATGACCTCTGGAAATTATCTTTAATACCCACTCATCTTGGGTGATGTCTCACCAGGCTTCTGTGTATAAAGAAATGAGACCCCCCGACTGGCTCCAGAGACGCACAGTCGGGCCTCCCCTCAGGAGCGCTGGTAGGGGGAATTGCGGTCCCCCTGGTTTCGCGGGCCTCCTCTGCCTCTAGGGCGGCATCTACCAGAATTTCCACCCCCTCCCCTGCCTCTGGAGGGGGAAATCACTCTGTGTCGTGAAAAAACCTCTGCGACTTTCTGAACCACATTTTTCCACCCTTCTGGCCCTTGAGGTAAAATCTAGAAGGCATGGAAAAACGGACACCCATGGCAGACAGGGTTTTTCCTTCCTCTGCGCACCTAGTGAGAGTGTCCTTCACCTTGGTTCCAAATAAGGATAAACTGTCAAAGGGAGCATTGGTGAAAGTAGACTTGAAAGCCTCCACGAAGTTGCACAGGCACATCCAGGAGTGTCTCCTAAGAGACTCCGGAACCCGTAGCCCTGCTCGCTCCATCGGCTGCATACGAGATCAGCCTCATGGAGGAGTTGATAATGGAATATAGGGTAGACATCTGAGCATTGACCTTTTGAAACACAGCATCAGAAACATTACCCTGTAGAGAATCTCCCAGCTCTTTTAGGAGATCTCTCTGGAGCCATGTAAAATGCAACAAATAGTTCAGCAACCGCAGTGTAAAGGCCGCTGAGGAAAACACACACTTCCCATACCTGTCCATGGCCCTAGACTCCTTGTTAGGGGGATGGATGGTAGATGAAGTTTCAGCAAGTTCCTTCTTGTTTGCTGCTGCCACCACCATGGCATCTACTGGCCTTTCGTAAGAAAATCCTTGTCTGGAGGAGCGGACAAAAACTTGTTGCGTCTACTAGGGACCGGTTCCACAGTGTTTGGAGTTTCCCATACCTTCCAAAAAATGAGATCCAGTAGCTCGAACGGGGGAGAAACCCAAGAGGTGGAGGGTTGAGACCCGAAGGCCTTCAGGAACAACGACTCCTCCTCAGAAGGGGATTTGGAGGGCCAGTCGCCTCTCTGCTTCCAGACTTCCAGGATATCTGAGAAAGAGATCTTCAGACGACGACTTGGGGGACCCTTCTGACACCTCAATGTCGGTGTCAGATGTGAAAGACTCATCTTGGGAGTCAATGTGCTTCCTCTTGCACACTTTCTGGGGGGGCTCCTCAGGCAAAAACACTGGGGAGACCTCAGAAAGTTGGGGACCACTTATGGAGGTACCCTGAGGCCTTGGGTCTCCGCTGTCCATGGATAGAGAGTGATCCGAGACTGATACCAGTGCTGGAGGGGGCAGAGTGTCGGTGCCGTAAGATGCCGCTGATGACCTGGCCAGCATGCTCCTCGTGACCTCAAAAGCTGAACCCCCCAGCTCTGAAGGTCGACTGACCGCGGAAGATATGGTAGTAGCCCTCTGAGCTGAAGAGATGAGGTCCAAAGCCAATGTCAGACCCAAGCTCACCTGAGCTGAAGCATCGAGAGGAAGGCTAGGAGCCGAAGATTGATCCGAGACCTCCTCTCGGGTCCGATTGGTGAACCAAGAATCCTGGATCCCGTGGACGGTGCCGATGGGGTCTGAGTGGAGATCAGAGCAGAGAGGCCAGAGGTGGGTACTAGAACAGACCTCACGGCATCCGCTGACAGCTCTGGCTCCGAAAGCCGAAAAAGGCTTGGAGGAGGAACAGCCAAAGAGGAGGGGAGGATGGGCTCTGGGGCTGACTGGGCCGGAACCGAAAACAATTTAGCCAGCACCGATGGCTGAAGCAGTTTCTACACCCCAGAGGACTCTTAGAGGACCTAGAGGATAAGGTCAGAGATCTGGATCTCCCTACATAGGGAGACCTATGAGACGGAGAAACTGGTTGAGGAACTGGAGACCAGCTCTGAACTAGAATATCTGGCACTGGCTCCAAGATACTGGGAGCCGATGTCAACATAGTCTGTGTACTGCCTTCTGTCAGCACTGAAGCCAATGGAGCCGAAGAAGCAACAGTAGTTTTAGCGATTTTTTCTCTGATTTCTTGTGTGGTTTGGAAGGAGAGGATCTGGAACTAGAAGACCTCTCCAAGTCTTCTTCAAAGGAAGGTTTCAGTAGTCCTTTTAAGATAAGCTTGTTCTTCCTCTCTTGCAGTACACGGGGACTGAAAGAGTGGCAGAACAAGCAGGATTCTTGGAGATGAATAACCCCCAAGCAGTACACGCACACCGAGTGCCCATCAGTTAATGACATCTTGTTACTACATTCTACACACTTTTTAAAGCCCGAAGGCCTGTGTTCTTTGGGATCCTTAGATATGCTGACAAGAAAACTCCACACACCACACAGGAACACCCTTGCACCAAAACCAAACACAGAAGGGTGTGGGAAACCAGAGCCTCCAACTGAAATGGCCTAGACCACGGAACAACCACAAGGAGGATTAGGTCCTCTAATTTAAATGGGCCTAGCCCAGGAAACAAGAGATTAACACCACAGAAACAACAAAACACCAACAAATAGGAAAAACTACAACTGGACAGTAGGGAGAACAAGGTCCTCCGACTGAAAAATGGGCCTAGCCCAAGGAGACAAGGGGTGAACGGGATACCACAAGGCCAACGGAACTGGCCATACAACCAGCAGAAATAACACACACAAGGTAGCTATGTAAATAGATTTTTGGTCAACAATTTGTTTAAATTTAGAAGAAAAAATTTATCCTTGGCCACGGCCAAGAGTGAGACCACGTCTGAGTGTAACGAGCGGCAAACGAGATCGGGATGGGTGTGTTGCAGTATGGGATACCTCTTAGCCACGAGCAGAGTTGGGGCAGAGGTTCAGCTCTGAACCCAAGAGTACGAATGTAGGCGAGTTTGGACTACATGATATCATCCATTTTCAAAACCCGCGGTGGTGGTGCTGCGGTAGCGTTGTCGCCTCACAGTAAGACGCTGTCCGGTTTGATTCTCAGCTAGAGCATCTTCTACATGGAGACATGCGTGAATGGGCGTACCTTCGTTGAAGGCTGTGCGTCAGGGCTGGTAACTCGGCACGTAAAAATCAACTACCAATCATTAGCGGACCGGAGTTCCGCTGTGGCGACCCCTAACCGGGAAAAGCCAAGACACAAACAAACATCAGCCATTTTCAAAGCTTCCTTGCATGGAGCTCTGGTACAAAACAGTATGAGCTGCTTGCTCAGCATGGAGGCGAAGTCATCTATTTGTGTAGTTACCCACTGATGGCCATTCATCCATCCATGAGGGCCATGCTTGGATTTGCTTAAATAGTCTGCCACTGAATTTAAATATACAGGTTGGAGACAAGGTTGTAATGAAATGCAAAATCCCAAGCTATCACAGCAAGTCTGCACAGGGAGTAGGACTTTGCATCCCCCTCCCCAATTTGTTGATATACCATATCACTGTAGTACTGTTTGGCAGGATTTGAACAGGTCCTGTATTCAGCAGCATTAAGTCTAGAGGGTGAAAATCAAAGCTTTCATCTCTTGATGTTCAAGTTTGTTCCTATCTTGTTTGGACCAGACTCGCTGAACTCTGATGCACTTAGTACAGACTTCCCATGCAAGACCTGAGGCATCTTTTGAGACTTTCAGAAAAGGGATGGGACCAGAAAAGAACTCTTATATTGATTTTGATCTGAATGAATGACAATATTAGTTCTTTCTTCATGAACAACAAGAGCTGGACTGGAAAAGACAGATGGCAGTACTGTGCACAAATATATTTGGCATACCACTGTACTTCCTTATGTGGACTCTGGCATGTAGGCTAACGAACTGTGGATGCCATGAACCCCAGGGCTTAAAAAACATCTCTTCCAGAGGTCATCTGAAGACTTGTTAAGGTTATCAAAAACTGGAATTTTGCAAGAAAAGCCATCATGCTGAAGATATCCAGTAGACATCCTAGAAACACCATAAACTGAGTGGGTTCTAGCGTGGATTTCTTGGTGTTCAAAGTGAATCCTAAACGGAGAAAAACAGTTTTTGAAGTGCAAGTCTTGCAAATTCTGTACAGAAGTGCCCTGAATCAAGAAGTTATCAAGTCATGGATATAAAGGAGTACCTTGGAGCCTGCAGAAAGCCATGACAGCTCCCAAGAATTTTGTGAAAACCCTTTGGGCTGAAAATAAGCCATAAAGCAAAGTAGTAATCTGAAAGTGATACCCCAAACAAAAAAAATCTTAACTGCCTGTGTTCTACGTGAATTGGGATATGCAGATAGTAACTTTTAACTTGAAATATGCCCAAGAAGGCTTGGGAAAGAGGAGAGGAAAAGGGTTTGGAAGGTAGGCATTTTGAATTTTGGAACTTTTAGAAGTGTGTTTAAAAGGGACACATTCATAATCTGTCTGTACATTCCTTCTTTCCTTGTAACTAAAAAAGTCTGGAGTAAAAACATTTTCCTACATCAAAGGAAGGAACGGACTCTAGAATTCCCACATTTAATAGAACAGAACTGGAAAAAGTAGTAGGTGCTGTTGATGTGAAAGGAACTGAGAAATTCCTTAAGATACTGATGGAAAATTACAGCCTAGTCTGCATCAGTTCTCTATGATGTCAAAACCCAAGCATTTGGAGTTACTGTTCTCCAAAGGTGTGTGTGTGGGGGGGGTCATCCTGACAGGTTTAGAGGGGGATTGGCCAAGGTGGACAAAAAGGGGAAGAAAGTCAGAAACTGGAACTTTTGAAAGAAAAGGATCTTATGGATCCTTCCTTTAATTCAAACTTTGATTTGTCCTGCCATTTTTTGTTGAAAATGTCAATCCCTTTTGTTGCCAGGATTTTTGAGATTTGGGGAAAAATTATCCAGATTTTGAAAGGCAGTATTGAACATAGAAATGGAGAAAAGAAAAGAAAATTCTTCAAGTCTTGCATTAGCTTTCCTCCAGTTTCAGAAATATCTCAGATGAGGAGGAACAAAGTAGATTATGATTGTCTAAAGGTGCATCAAGAAGTTTGGCTAACAATCAGTTGGGGACTGCTGCCCCAGCTAAGCATATTTTCTAAAAGACTGAACCAGTAGCAACTGCTCTGGAAGAAGCATGAACAGCATCATACCCTAAAATCAATGTAATGCCATGCTACTTGGGAAGCTAAAGCATGTATAGTTTGTAAAGAAGCTTTAATTTCTGACTCAGGAATGTTGGAGATTAATTTAGATATGTTATCAAAAACACAAAGCCTGTGAGAAGGGAAGGCCTTTCCAAAATGGCTGCACACTGAAAGTACAGTTTTGTACCTACCATAAATGTAGATGTTCGAGGATTCCATTGCTGCAGTCCTGACTATTGGGTATAGTCCGCGTCCAGTCGGCCCGAATACCAGAGTATAAGGCTGACGTCGGTCAGGGCGCATTAGACTGACGTCAGTACGTCAGGGTACTAATGCACATGACCGACGTCATATCCTCAGTCTTTTCTTGCCCCAGATGTCAGAAGACCCTAAAAAGACAAGTCCCAAAAAACCTGCACCAAAAACATGTACAATATATACAACAATATATACAAAAATATAAGCATGTAAACTCACCTACACAACCACCCCTAAATACAGAGGGGAAGGAGGGAGGGTAAATTGGACTGCAGCAATGGAATCCTCGAACATCTACATTTATGGTAGGTACAAAACTGTACTATGTTCTTCGTCTTCCATTGCTGCAGTCCTGACTATTGGGTAGAATCCCAAAGCAGAGGTAAGGGAGGCTGGCAAATTATAAAGAAGTAGGAGCTGACAACATGCCTTGCAAAACAGCTGTGGCAAAACCAGCCCTAGACTTAGAGTAGATAGGAAGGTGATAATGCTTAGAGAAAGTATGCACTGAACTCCAAGTAGCTGCTTCCAAAATATCCTTAGTTGCCACCCCTTAGAAATGCTGTTGAAGTGGCAGTAGCCCTAGTGGAATGAGGCCTAATCCCAGCTGGAATCTCCTTGCCATGATGGGAATAACAAAATGCAATGCAAAAGCCAATCCACCTAGAAATAGTTTGTTTTGACACAGGCTTGCCCTGTGAACTCAAAGCAAAATAAACAAACAACTGCTGAGACTGCCTAAAATCCTTAGTCCTGCTTAAATAATAACGCAATTGCCTGTGTACATCTAAAGTGTGCAAAATCTTTTCCCCTTTATTTTGAGGGTCTGCAAAAAGCGTAG
The DNA here is from genome assembly GCF_019279795.1 of Protopterus annectens. Classification (NCBI taxonomy): domain Eukaryota; kingdom Metazoa; phylum Chordata; order Ceratodontiformes; family Protopteridae; genus Protopterus; species Protopterus annectens. Next base: position 401,049,154 of record NC_056739.1, on the reverse strand, counting down.
GCAAATGAATAGTTTGGTTTAAAGCCACACTAGAAACCACCTTAGGCATAAAAGAAGGATTAGTACGTAATGATACCCTATCCTTATGGAAAATCAAAAAGGGCTCTACTGCCATAAGGGCCTGCAACTCAGACACCCTTCTTGCAGAAGTAATAGCCAACAGAAAAGCAGTCTTCCATGACAAGTATTTCAATTCAGCAGTAGCTGCAGGCTCAAAAGGTTGTAGAGTAAGTTTTTCCAACACAAAATTGAGATCCCAAGCAGGAGTAGGAGCTCTACGTGGGGTCTTATATTCTTTGCCCCTCTAAGAAACTGCTTGAACAAAGGATGCGAAAACAAAGGTGGGTCACAATCATAGTGAGCTGAAATTGCTGCAGCATGAATCTTTATGGAAGAGAAGGACAAACCTTTGTCCAATAATTCAGTAAGATATTGAAGAGCCACACTCAAATTAGGCTCAGAAATCACCAAATTCTTTGCTGTACTCCAAAATAAAAATCTCTTCCATTTTTCTGCATACACTCTCCTTGTACTAGGTCTTCTAGCTTCCATAATCACATTTAAAACTTGTTGAGGAAGTTGAGACCTGCTGTGTTTCAACACAGAATATGCCAGGCTGTTAGATGAAGAGAGTGAAGCTTGACATTGAGCAGATGACCGTCCTTCTGAGATAACAGATGAGGAATCAGAGGTAAAGGCCATGGAGGCTTCTTTACCAGACTCCGTAGTAGTGGGTACCAGTGTTGCCGAGGCCAATCTGGAGCTATCAAAATCATCCTTGGCCTGTCTTGTCTGACCTTTAACAGTACCTTTGGAAGAAGAGGCAGAGGTGGAAAGGCATACACATGAAGGTTTTTCCAACTGAAAGACAGAGCATCCACATTCCAAGCTGTGTGATGAAACCCCTTTGTGCAATACTTTGGCAGCTGGTGGTTTAGTGGAGAAGCGAACAGATCTATGTCTGGAGTTCCCCATGACACTGTCAGTTTCTGAAATACATGAAGATCCAGTTTCCACTCGTGGGGATCCATGATTTGTCTGCTTAACACATCTGCTAAGGAGTTCTGTGCTCCTGGCAGAAACCTTGCCTGAAGAGTTAGTTGCAGGCTTAGCGCAGTCTCCCATAAAATCATTGCTTGCCTGCATAGAGGATAAGAATGTGTTCCCCCTTGCTTGTTGATGTACCACATGACAGTTGTGTTGTCTGTTAGAATCAACACCTGCCCTGGAAGAAGTAACTCCTTGAAAGCCATTAATGCAAACTGGACTGCTAACATCTCTTTCATGTTGATATGTAGATGCTGTAGTCTGGCAGGCCACTTGTCTTGTATCCACTTTCCATTTAGATGAGCTCCCCAAGCAATGTCCGAGGCATCTGTCGTTAAGATCTGACTTGCCTCTGGCCGGGTCACAGAGAGTCCCTTGTTTAGGTGACATTCCTGAGCCCACCACAAGAATTCTTTTGAAGGCAAGGTATTATTTGAATGACAGTGTCCAAATCCTGGCAGTGCTGTGTCCATACATTTTGAGATACCATTGTAGCTTCCTCATATGCAGTTTGGCATTGGGAAGCACCAGAATACAAGATGCCATGAACCCTAATGCTTGAAGGACTGTCCTTGCAGTCAGCACGGACTGATGAGATAGTTGATGGAAGTAAAGTGACAGACTCTTTTGTTTGTCCGGGGTTAAAAAGGCCATCTGGGCTGCTGTATTCAGTCTCACACCCAGAAAGCACATGTCTTGAGAGGGTACTAGACTGGACTTTATTTCGTTCACAGAATACCCTAGGCATCTTAGCACTGCGATAACATATTCCAGATGCTGTAGAAGATCTTCCTTTTCTTGAGCCAGAATCAGGCAGTCATCCAAGTAAGGATAGATTTGAATTCCTTGAAGCCTGAAGTAAGCTATCACTGGAGCCAGAACCTTTGTGAACACTCTGGGCGCAGTAGATAAGCCAAAGGGCAATGCAGAGAACTGATAATGAGAATTTCCAGCTCGAAACCGCAGATACTTCCTGCAACTTAGCCTTATAGGCACATGAAGGTAAGCTTCTTTGAGATCTAAAGTTACCATCCAGTGATTTTTGCCCAGCAGAGGTAAAAGCTGTTGTAACGTGAACATCTTGAACTTGGGAATGTCCAGATAAGTGTTGAGGATAGATAAATCCAAAATTGGTCTCCACGTGTTTCCCTTCTTTGGTACAAGGAACAGGCGAGAATAAAATCCTAGGCCCCTTTCTGATACAGGGACTGGCTGAATGGCCCCTATGTGAAGTAACTGAGAAACTTGCTTGTGAGCCTCTTTTCTTTGTGGAGGAGGAACGTCTGGCATGCCTTTGAAAGGGGCATTGTATGGAAATAAAATCTGTAACCGTGGTGAATGATATCCAACACCCATTTGTCTTGAGTAATTAAATCCCAATTTTCTTTGAAAAGAGACAGTCTTCCTCCCAAAGGAGCTGCCAAACGTGAATCTGCTGGCAGCTGAAAAGACAGGTCATTGGGTCTGTTTACGAAAGGACTGACCCCTGCCCTCACCAGAAGTCTGAGCAGGTGAACTCCTGTTCTAGGCCTAAAAGAACCTTGAGCCCTGCCCCTACCACGTCTAGACCTACCCCTAGACTGAGAATCATAAGCAGGATATGTCCACCCCTTAGCAGGCCAATTTCTACTAAACTTTGGTGGCTGCACCTGCAAAAATCTTTAACAGTTTGCATAGACTTAGCTTTGTCCTCCATTTTCTTTAAAACTGCTTCCACAGGCGATCCAAACAACACATCAGACTGTAAAGGAGCATCCAAAATCCTTGTCTTAACATGCTCAGCTAAATTCTGATCCTTCAACCAGGCATGCCTGCGAAGAACAGAACTGGTAGCAGCCACCCTCGAGGAGGCCTGTACAGCATCAAAACCACATTGCAAAGAATGCTTACCCACTTGTTCAGACACATGAACCAAATCCAGCAACTCTTTACACTCAATACCTTCCGCCAAAGCATCCACCTTAGATTTCAATTGTGAAAGGAGATAATTCTGATATTTTAGCATGTGAAACTGACAATTCAAAGCTCTCATGGCTAGAGTGGAAGAAGTATACACTTTCTTTCCCCACCTATCCAAAGCCCTTGCCTCTTTATCAGTGGGAACAGGGTTTTTAACCACAGAAGCCTTTACACCCTTAGGCCCTTGAGAAATAGTTTCTGGGTCCGCCCTAGGGCTCTTAAACAAATATTTATGAGCTTCGGGCACCCTATAATACCTATCAGGCTTAACAGGAGCAGGAGGCAAAGAGTCAGGGTTCAGGGAAGCCTCTGCAAAAACATCTTCCACCACATTCAACACAGGAGGAATAGCTAAAGGCCTATGCTGGGGTAAAAACAAGAACTCCCTAAGCCTTTTCCTGGAATCAGAGTAATCCTGGCCTTCCCATTTAAAGTGCTCCCTCATGGAATGCAGAGTCTCTGAAAATGAGAAATCCTCAGGCGGAGAAGCTGTAGGAGTGGAATCATCCACATCAGAATCAGAATAAGTAGGATACTCCTGCATATCTTCCACAGAAGATTCTGAAGCCTCTGAACACTGTTCAAAACTATCAAACTCCGGTTCCACCCTAGGCCTCTTATCAGGCGGCGGCATAGAACCCCTAATCATAGTAATCAAATCTTCTGCCATTTTAAGCATATGTTTCTTAGGTACAGAACCCGAAATGCTAGGAGAAGCCCCCACTGAAGCTGAACTAGGCCTACCTCTCAAAGAAGTTTTGGCAACAGAAGGAGAGGCTCTAACTACCTTGGGAAGAGAGGGAAGAACAGTCACCTGAGAAGCCCCCTCAGCCTGGCCTACCTCCTGAGAAGGCACATCCTGTAAGAGTATAGTTTCTGCCTGGGACTCCATGGAAACTCCTGGCAAAACCTCCGGCTCCACTGAGCCTTCTAAAGAACCGGCGTCCGGGACTGCGGGTGCCGCAACCCTAGGCTTCACTGTTTTATCCTTGCGCTTCTTGGAGGAAGCGGGCGGCGGAGCATCCGACGGCATTTTATAATTGCAACGCTTCCCAAACACTAACCTGGCACAGTCTAACCTCCTCTTAATAGTGCGTTTGTTAAACCTAGCACAAGAGCGGCAACCAACAACGTCGTGCTCAGGCCCTAAACAAGGTATACACAAGGTATGATAATCCCTATGAGGTATCTGTTTCCCACAAGAAATACAGTTATTCACTTTTTCTGACATCCGGTAAAATACTGAGGCAAGAAAAAACCAAAATGTTCCCCAACGGGGTACTTAGCCAACTCTGTTTCGGTCTGAAACTCGGGTTTGAAATATTTCAGAACGCCAACCTGCACTCGCAAAACTGCTTCTGCATCGGACCATGCGGCAAAAAAGACTGAGGATATGACGTCGGTCATGCGCATTAGTACCCTGACGTACTGACGTCAGTCTAATGCGCCCTGACCGACGTCAGCCTTATACTCTGGTATTCGGGCCGACTGGACGCGGACTATACCCAATAGTCAGGACTGCAGCAATGGAAGACGAAGAACATCAACAGGTTAACTTCTGCTCTCCCAGTGCAAAAAACAAAACTGTAAGACAATGGTCAAAAACTTGGTCAGTTTTAGTAAATAAAGTTACTACCTGGTAAGTACACAGCCTGGATGCCAGCAAAGAAGAAACTAACAGCCTAAAAGAAAATCAATTTGAAAAGGTGACGAGAAAACACTGGCAGAGAAGAATCCTGCAGCTGTTCAACAAAATGATGTTCAAGCTACAGCTTTGGTGCAACAGGTGGCTTCCAGTAATTTAAAGGTAAAGTCAAATATGTTTAGAGCGATGGAAAATCTGAGATTTTCTGTTGCATCACAGAAACTGGAAGGAACAGACTATTAATTACATGAAGGGACAAATGAGCAACCGGACTAGTATTCACAGCATGAACTGTTAGTCGAAACAGCACATCATTTGTAGTCTCCAAATCTGGCTATGATGAAGAAGCCAAGACCTGTATTAGTAAACCTGCAAATCACCCAGCAGAAAGAGATGATCCTGACAAAATTGTGACAAAAGGGAAAAGTATTACAAGTTGGAGACGATATGAGTTTTTGTGGAAAGTGATGACTCACTGTACATCAGACAGAAGATAAACTACTTTATTCCAGCAGTTTGGGAATGTCAAGATCCAGGTGTGAGATTCAAGCTGCTGTATCCATCAGTCTTCAGAAAGTTTTTCCATGGGAGGATGAAATTCATTTTTTTTTTATGTAGAACAGGCTAAGGAAGAAACTTAAAAAAGTTTGTTGACCAAAAAGTGAGCCATCAAGCAGAAGGGGACTCGGCTTCTCATTCATCTGATAATAAAGCAAGAAGAGACACTGCCAGTAAAACTTTTTCCATTGTTCCACAGGAAAATGCTTGAGAGAAAGAGGGCAGTACAGGTGTTGACTAGAAGAACAGAAAGAAAACCAGCAGATATTGGTGAATAAACTTGAGACTGCAAAGTATCGATCACATTTGTGAAATACAGCTGTGCAAGAAAAAGTGGAAAGAGTGGACTTTTGCTGACTTTGTTAACCTTGTGGGGAATTCAAAGGCATTTGCCTCACTTTGTTTCATTAATGGTTGAAAGAACACTGAAGGGACAGGGAAGCTGAAGGAAAAAGTTAACTAAGTAAAAATTGCTGTCCTTTACAGTATTGCTATGAGTCTTTTTCATGATACAAATTGCATGTTTTATAGTAAAGCATTTTTAGTTGTTCTTGCATGCGATAAAGATACTAAAGTAAACAGAAGCCTTTTCTCTTTCTTCTTTTTAGTATTAAAAATGTAGGCATTACAATGCAAAAACAGAAAACGCTAAACAAAATAATTTTTAAACTAACAAGTTGTAATCCTGGGTTGCAAAAGTACACCTATCATAATATATGCAGAGCTGATATGTTTTTCTCTTACTTTTGCATAGGTGAACGCCTTTATTAAGACCCTCAGCTTAATCTAACAAGTGGAAACAAAAGTAAATAAGTGAACACTGAATATAATGAAAAGACTTCCTCTAGCAAAAATTATGCAGCTTGTCTTTGGAAGGCTGCAGCGGAGGACTAGACCTTTCTCTCTTAGATTTCCAGCAAGACAAGCTGATTATATGGCAATAGAAAAGCCAAATCTCCGTTTCTTCAAGGGTAAAAGTTAATGTTTTCTGAAAGCATGCAAGTTGTTTTTCACATCTGGAAGTGGAACAAAGATTAAAAAAAAAAAAAAAAGAAGAACAGACACCAATTAGTACGTAAAAGCACAGGTAACATGCATTTTAGTAAGGATAACCTCAACTTTAGGTTGTTAATGCCAGTGTTTGCAATAGTCTATTTGGGAAAGCTGATTCTATTTAGAGGTTTAAACTTCGTTAATTTGAAAATGCACATAGTTTTGTGCATTTGTATTAAGTTAACAGGTTATGGGGGTGTTCTGGAGGAGTGTTTTTTTGTTTTGTTTCAAGCTTTTCAATAAAACAAAATATCCTGTAAAATGTGACAGGTTCCAATGCTGATGAGAAAATGTTTTACAAAGGATCTGCCTGCCAAACATTAGTGGGTAAATGGATCACAAAAGCTAGAAATAGACATTTAAAAAAACTGTCAATCATAGCAGGTGGAAATAATGACTTCTTAACATAATGGCGACACTTCCTATATCATCTTGGAATGCAAATCATCTCACAAGTACAGACAAAAAGGAAAGAATTTCTAATAGGTTCATAGGAGGTTACTAGGCTAATGGCTTTAGGGCCTTTATAAGCCTAGCCATGTTATATTTATATTACATTAATAAATGCAGACTGCAAATAGCAATGCTGCAGGAGACACATTTGGACAGAACTGAGTATGTGAATTTGATAAAGGATTTGAGGATGGAAATTCAGCAGAATATCACGAAAAGGAGGCATACCTGTACTACTTGAAAGAGGCAGTCCAAAAGTGATGGAAAATTTAAAAAAAAAAAGATAATGTCACATATGTGGCGGCAAGGGATGAGGATTACGATGCCATGTATTTATATTCCACCTAAAACAGCAATTATAGAGCTTAAGAAATGGAAGAAATGATCCACTTTCAGCGGGGATTACTACTTATAGATGGGGACTGGAATTTGATTTGCAACAATGAGGATGTAGCTAGGGTACCTAGAAAAGAAAATATAACAAAAGAGGGTAGCATTCTGATGAAAGTTATGAAAACATTTGGTATGGAAGATATGAATTCAGTGGTAGGAATTCAAAGAATTTACTCCCCAAGATACAATAACTGGGTTAGACTAGACAGAAATAGCATTTCAGAGAAGCACATGCACTTAACTAAGAATTTTGACCACATCCAATACCTATTTCAGATCATGTGACAATAATTACTCGGATAAAAATGCAGAGTAATGAAGTAAAGATGAGATGCTGGCACTTCCTCTACCTGCCCATTAAAAATAGAGGAATTTGAATGGTAGTGGAAAGTATTCAGGAATTACAGAACATAAAACGTACTCTGTAAGTTATAGCTGGTGACTGGGATTAAGTGAAAGTGAAGTTTAAAAATAGGACAAATAAAAGAAAAAGAGCTATGGACAATTAGTAACAAAGAGTTATTTAGAGGGGCTGACAAAGGTTAAAGTATTACAATATAAGTGGAATCTCAAAGAAGAGGAGGAGCTGCAATTGCAGAGTGCTAAACTGAAAATAAGGGAATACCTGGACAATACGAGTTTAGAAAAACTGTGGTCAAGCAACTGTTTTTTGATAATTTATTTACAGCAGACTCCAACTTATTCAGACTCACTGGGACCGGACCTTAGGCTGGATAAACGAATGGCTGGTTAAAATCAGAAAAAGCATAAAATAGCATTCATAGGTTATAAATCAGCAAGAATAAACAGGATTGGTGTTAATATTCATTAGAAAAATGCATACCAAGTCTAATACTCAAATGTCGGTCATTATTTAGCCCAAAGGAGTCGAAAGTGTTGTTGTTCTCCGTTGTCTATTGCTAGAGCTACTGCAGAAATGTGATGGCTGGTTAAAGAGAGGCCAGATAAGAGGGAGTCTACTGTTAACATTTGTTTACTGGGAAAGTCCGAATGGAACAGAGCCCATTTTCAGTGGTGGCCCGGGGAGAAACACTCCAGATACATGTCTTTGGAATGTGGGAGGAAACCAAAGCACCAGGAGGAAACCCGTGCGAATGCAAGGATGATATGCAGACCCTGTACAGAAGGCACCCTGGCCGAGAATCAAACCAGAGAACCTCTTGCTGTGAGGCGTTAACGCTAACTGCTGCAACACTGCATCACCCCAACGACCAAACAGCACAAAAACATTTCTCATAACAGCTTAGGCAACAGAAAGTAGAAATGGTTGTTGCAAAATTAGGGAGCCTACAACAAGAAAAATAACCAGAGATCCTGTACAGGTTTATTAGAGATATTTTGGAGATTTTATGAAAATTTGTATGAAGCAGAGAAGTCGGGAAATCAAGAAAAGCACAAATGGAAATATTTACGGAAGGTTTAAATGTGACAAGGTTAGAGGTAGATGAGGCTCAAGAATTAACACTTAAGATAGGAGATGAGGTAAAAATGGTGGCATATAGTCAATCTGCAGCAAAGTCTCTGAGAACAGATGGTATCTAGACAAAGGTTTGGAAATTAGGAGGGAAGAAAGCGATATAAATCTGGAAGGTTTTGCTTAACGAAACTTGTGCACAAATCATAATGATGCCTCTACATGGTCTGTTTTTGTTCTTATGCTACCTTTAGGTTTTGGCTCAGACTTTGGCCACTTCCCAGACTCTGGATTTATTGGTCAAGCTCCTCCTCTTACCCATAATCCTCTCCCAAGCCACAGATAACCTCAGATTGAGTTTGCCCCCTTGATATCAATATACAGAAAAAAACTCAAAAAACATGACAGGAAAGGTATCTGGAGCTAAAATAGGAAAACACCAAAGAGAGGGAATACCTCCAGGTCATATCAGAAGAAAATACACCTTCTTCCAGTGTAAGGGGGAAGGAAGGAAGGAGGAAAGGTAGGTTGAGGAAGGAAGAAAACAGACAACACAGATGCTTTGGTATGGCAAGTGCATCACTTTTGCATCTGCTGTCATCTTTTTCATCCGTTCCTCAACCTTTGGTTGAAAGTCCCCAACTAGTATCAACCCAGGGTGGTCTTGTGGAAGGATATTCTGAAGTAGAGCAGAGCCAAAAGCAGCCCTATTCCTAGAAATTATATCAAACTTCTAAGGAGCCATGAAGATATGAGCACTGAACCAAGCAGCAGCAGCACAAATGTCTGCTACAGAAGTTCTGGATATGAAAGCAAAAGAAATGGAAATGGACCTTAAGGAAGGAGCTCACGGTAGTCTTAGTAAAGACAAACCCTTTTGTTTATAAATATAAGAAATACATTCAGTGAGCCATCAAGCTAATTTAACTTTAGACACATTGTCCCAACCTAGGTTTTGAAAATGAAATAAAATGGTTCGATTTCCTGAAAGCTTTTGTTCTGTGGAGATAAAATTGCAGCTGTCTGTGTACATCCAATAAATGAAGCATATATACCCCTTTACTGGAGAATTTTGGGAAAAACACTGGTAAATTAATGGGCTGGTTAAGTGCAAATTCAGAAGCTACTTTCAGAAGAAAGGATGAACTGGTGCAAAGAGAAACCCTGTCTATGAAAAATGATGCAAGGTGACGGTCAAGATAAACCATGAAGTTCCAAAACTCTTCTAGCAGATGTAATGGCAACTAGCAAAATGTTTTTCCAAGACAAAAAATTTAAATCAGCCTCTGCTGCAACGAGTCCAAAAGGGAACAGAGTCAAGGCTAGGAGGAGAACTGTCAAGTCCTGAAGAGGAATAGGGTCCTTGATAAGGATGCCAGAGTAAAAAAGTACCTTTAAGGAAGGCCTTGCATAATCCAAGGGAGACCAATAACAACATATCTTTGCATACATGAAAACTGGAGATTGCAGCTAGCTGTACTTTGATCGTGGAGTAACTTGCTCCATTATGAAAAATGGAAACCAGAAATTCTAAGACTGCTGGAATGGGGGCTGAAAAATAGCCTAAATTTCTCGTTAGCCCAGACAAAGAAACATTTCCATCTGCTCTTGTATATATTCCTGGTCGAGACTTTTTAAGAAGTAAAGATTTGTAAACCCCGAGAAGAAAGCCTGGTCCTGTCTAGCCATCACTGGAAGTGGAGAAACCATACAATCAATCTGAGGGCTTGTATGTTCAGGTGAGATCGCCCAGACGGGTGAGATAAAAAGATCCAGAATGGGATTCAGAACCCAAAGGGGTGTTGTAGATTAGTGAAAAAAACTGTAAAGGCAACGAATCCAAGAAGCAAGGAACAGGCAGGATGTCAAATAACCCTTTAATACGCGAGCGCTTTCGGCAAGGAAGTTTTCCCCACCTTCTTCAGACAAAATTGAAACAATGAACTTTCATTACCGTGTTAAATAATTAAATTGGCAATGACATCACAATGATTTTCCAACATTTAAAGAAATACTTAGTATTTACTTTAAAACCTTATTTACATGGGAACGTTGGCTCTGTCTTTAGGATTATATTTTTTACCAAGTTAATAGGCTTACAACATATTTTTAACGAGGGGATCTTAGTATAGAATTGTGTGTGTTTTTTAAAACATTGATTGGCTTTTGTCATTGAGCCAAAGAGTGCACTGATGACTGACATCTTGTAGGGATCCACAAAGTCGCATAAACACATCGAGACATGCCTCTTAATCGTAATGCCTGAACCCACTGCTCTTGTAAACACTATGTAGGATGTGAAATCAGATGCATAAACACATTTGAAAGGGACTGAAGGATGGCTAATAGTAAAGAAAATGTCTTTTTATCCTCCACGGACACGGACACAGAGGAACTTGTTTTGCTCCTTTGTCAAATCCTTCTGAAACCTTGTGAAATGTGCAAAGTAATTAAACTATTGCAGAACAAAGGGTCGCTGAAGCAAAAATTCACTTCCCAAATCTGTCCATTGCCCCAGACTCCCTGTTGGGGGAAATGGACTTTCTTTAGCAAGTTCCTTTTTGGTGGCTGTGGCAAGTATCACGGCATCAAATGGGGAACCCCTGCTCCAATGGGTATGGTCCTTAGGTGCAACTAAGTACTTGTCCAGTTTCTTAGGGACAGGCTCTGCTGCATCCAGATCCTTCCAAACCCAACAGGAAATGAGGTCCATCATTTCATTCACTGGGGGAACCACCCAGGATGTAGCTGAGCCAGTTCTGAAAGCCTCCAGAAACACAGACTCCTCCTGGGAACAGGCTTCTGAAGACCAACCACTTTTCTGTCTCGGAAGTTTGAGAATTTCTCCAAATGAGACATCCTGAAGAGGTGACCTGGGGGACCCTTCCCCTTCATCGAAGTCAGTGTCTTCTGCCAGATACTCCTGTGGAGGATCAATATGCCTCCTTTTGCACTCACATACACTTCTGGGGCACCTCCTTGTAGGGGTGGATCCAAGAAGGACCCAGAAGCATGTGGGGAATCCTCTAAAAGGACCGTTTCAAGACTGAACAGACCAGCTGCCCTGATGGAACAAAGCGAGCAGACTCAGGAACCATAGACAGTCGTGGAGGGGAAGGATACAGTCCCGTCTCCAATGATGTAGAGAGCTCTCTTACACTGCCTCAAACACAGACACCGATGGGGAGCCCAGGACCACCCCAGTAGGGGCCGAAGCCACCTGCCTGGAGAAATCCAAGACTTCCCCGTGACCCTGCTTCTACACAAGATTGCACTAGACAGCTCAGGTCCAAAGGCCCAGAGTGGAAGAGATGGCTTAAAAAATCTCAAAGCCAAATCCCCTGCCTCCAGATTTTAACTTACTGCTCGGACATAGTTGGTGTTGGCTGGATCAGAGAAGATGTCCGAGTCGATGAAGGCCAGGTCTTAGGATCCAAGCCAGACAATCCAGGAATTCTTTGATCCTGAAATACCAAAGCTGAAGGGAGGATCAAAGTAGGAGTCACTAAAGGTCTTTAGGCTGGTCCAAACCAAGGGACAAATGGGAGATGGACTCAGAAGAACTAATAGAATATGGGTCCTAAGAAATTTTCTCATCATCCTGTCCACATCAGCTTCAGACAGGTTCCTGATGGACCTGAAGACGAGGCGGAGAGAGGCCTAGAAACTCTACGTGGAGTTTGCTTGCAGACTGGGAGAGTCAAGTCTCGATGAAATTGAGTCCAGTGAGAACCAGGGCTGTTTATGGGAATGGGACTTGTGTGAAGCCAACACTGGATTCAAAGAAGTAAATGGATCCAAAATTTTGGACATCTTATAGGAAGAAGCCAATGTTGGTACCAAGCCAGGACAGCAGTCAGGGAGAGCTTCCTCGACTCCTAAGACCACAGACAAACAAAAAGAAAAGTCTAATCACCCTACTCTCCTGAAACTTTTCAGCAGGTTTTGCAGTAGAAGGGGAGGCTCCAGACAGAGTAGAAGCAGAAGAAAGCAGTAAACTTTTTAGAATAAGTTTGTTCCAGCATTCAACCAGGGTCCTGTGGTTGCAGCCTGAACAGATGTCACACACTACCTCAAGATGAGCGGACCCCAAAGCAACAGATGCACTTGGAGTGGGCATCCAAGTTGGGAATTTTATGACAACAGGAAGAACATTTCTTAAGTCCCGTAAGTTTGTCTGACATCCTGCAGGCTGAATGTATCCTGAAAAAGAATAACACAACTACTAAAGTAAAGTAAAGTAGAAAGGATACCAACAACGGTATCAAGAAATTCCCACAAATTTGGGAAGGAAACTACCAACAATGGTATTAAAAAATACTTGAGAGTAACAGAAAGAAGAGACAAAAGGGGCCTAGCTGAAAAAACAAATGCAACTATGTATACATGAAATGTTTTTATATATTATATTTTGTATATACACACACACGGGAGGCAGAAAGAAAAATAAACATGAAAGAGCCCTGATAAACAGGGGTACCTTAAGCAAAAAATTAGACTTCTCACCAAAAACGTTTGCACTACAAAACAACCACGCCTGTTCACTGAAGCAGCAAATGAAATCCAAGGTAATATGGGGTTTTGAGAGGATTGTGGGTAAGGGGAGGAGATTGAGCTACAAATCCAAAGACTGAGAAGTGGCCAGTCAGATCAGAGGTTGGATTTTAAGACCAAAGGTTGAGCTACAGACAAAAAAAAATCATCATCACATCAACATTTTAAAAGCATGGCAAGTACCAACATTCTACAAAAAGATGTGGCAGCTGTACTACCTACAAGACAGTAAAGACCCATCAGTTCCAGCCTTATATTGGCCCATTTCAATTTTAAACCCTTATTCTAAAGTGTTTGTCTATAACGGCTGAAAGAATGGCAAAGGTGTTGCCAAAATTAATAGACATGGATCAATGCGGTTTTGTGGAGGAGAGGGCAAACATTTAGCAACATTAATAGAACAATGATGATCCCAGAATATAAGAAAATACTGCTGTTGAAACCATTTAACACAGTAAGCTGGGATTTTAGGAGTAGGGCACTGGAAGCATTTGCGATTCCGGACACAATAAGGTTAATTAGAAGGATATATGATGGAGCAGAAGCAAAAATCAAAGTGGAAGGGTACCTCTCTAATAAGCTGCGTCTGAACAGAGGAGACATGCAGGGGTGTCCTCTTTCCCCTTTGTTATTTGAGTTATGTTTAGAACCACTGGAAAACAAAATAAGGGCCTTACTGGTATGGTATTCAAGTAAAGCTCGCTTTACTTGTGGATAATGTTTTGTACCGGACGAAACCAGAAAAGGACATCTTAGTGTTATGGAACATTGTAAGACATTTCCTTTTTTTTTTCAAGATATAAAATTAAAGATAAAACAAATGCTATAGCTGTAAGCTATGTAGTCACACACAAGTATGGGTATTGCTGAACCAAATTATGGGGATACAATAAAAAATGAAGTATTTAGGAGTATGGTTAAAAAGGATGCCGTTATAGCTGCTAAGGATACGTGGAAAGAAACTAAAAAGATAAAACAAAAACTGGGAAACTGGAAGCTCGTCTATAGATATGGATAACAAGATAAAAGCACTAAAAATGTTTTTAGTCCCTTTAGTTTTATACATAGGCCAGGCTTATTTTTATCAACTACAGGAGAAGTTGTGTACAGTAATTAATAAAAAAAAAAGTTTAAGGATTTTATCTGGAGGAGAAAAAGGCACAGTCAAGTGGGATAAGTTGAACCTTCCAACTGAAAACAGATGTTTAAGATTACCTGATTTGAAGGAATATTTTGGAGCAACAAAGTTAAGACTCTTATACAGAACACAAGCAGAAGGCGACAATTCAAAGTGGAATGGGATGACTAAGCAGGGGGGGGGGAATCAAGAGATAAGGAGTGTGTGGGATTTTGGATGCAGAAAAATAACAGTCATACAGAACATTATAATCATAAAGTAACAGAAAGTATACTAAGAAATAAGCCAACCTGGGAGTGGAGAAAGGAGATCATGCCAGCAGGGATAAATGCAGTTAGAGGTACAGAGAACAGACAAGAGAGGGGGTCTGGAATTTGTAGGAGGAAACTGGCAAACAAACAAAGGTACTGGAAATAAATTAGAGGGGGAAAAGTAACATAATAGGAAGAGGCCAAAAAGACATTTGAACTGCAGGCTACAGACTGCTTACAGGCAAAGAGAAAGGGATAGGAGAATCCTAAGTAAAAGACCTGCACTGGTTAAGTTTTTAGTTGAATCTAGAAAAGAAGCTGCTGTTTAAAAAGGGATAATTAGTAGGGCATATAAAATATTGCATGATAACTACAGGTTCTCAGAAATGATTAGGCAGAAGGAGTAGATAAGCAATTCACAAAGAAACAATGGGAGGATATATGTATGGCTCCAAAATACGCAAAGTCGAGAGGGTTTAGGATTTTTGTCTAGAAATGTTTGCATAGGTACTTTTATATCCCAAGCAGAATCCAAAATAGTAGTCTACAGTAAGTACATGGCAAATTTTGGAGATGTAATGGGGTAGAAATAGGTACCTGGGCGCATATGTTTTCAGAGTATGAGTTTTCAGACTTTAAAAATTCCTTACAGAGTACTCCTTAAGGAATACTGGATAAGCAACTGAGTATAACTCAAGAAATTAATTTTTTTGAGCTGGGATACAAGATCTGAACTGCCTAGACATAGTAAGGCCTTGTTAAGTTTAATTCTGGTGGCTACCAAAAAAGCAATTACAACTAGAAAATGGAAACCGAAATCTAAACCAACCATTCTTGAAATAGTGAATATTGCAACACAAATAAAAGAACAGGGAAGTGAGATCTTTAGAAAAAGGGTAAGAGTAAATCACATAAAAAAATGAAACTGTGGAAATGATACATGCAGAAAAATGTTTGAGGAGGAATGAGGTTTAAGAGAAGGCAGAAACTGAATAATTTATATAGTGCTGGATTGATTATATTGTAAAGAACAATATATGTGATGTATACAAAAGTGAACGTGTTAATATGGTTTGATAACTTTTACATAAATGTAAGTTTCCCTGTGTCACAAGTAATAACTCCAATAAAGGTGTTTAAAAAAACAAAAAGCGTGAATCTTGTCATGCGACTCTGAAAATTAATGTCGGTGGCAGAAGTGTACACCACCTTTACATAGCTCTCCATGGCCCTACTGTCCTTGTTTGGTATGAACCGTGTGGAAGGCAACAATATGGAAATTTTATTGGATTACACAGAAACAGTCACCAAGTGTGAAGATGGGTTTTATACAATTATTTATGGGTGTCAGAAATGTTACATACCCTACCTGGATTCTTAGGAGCTGATGGCTGGGAATCAGGTGCCAGAGAAGCAGACAAAAATGCATATTCCAAAGCCTCAGGTGGAATAGCAGAGCATCTGGGTACTTCCATGTACAACAGGTCATATCGTTTTTGGAATTTAGATATTTGCTTGCCCTTCTGGCTAAAAGTGTTCCATCATTTTTATGATTAACATTACCAAAAGTAATATTTTTATGACAGGAATCAGAAGACTGTGTAGTTTGCTTCAGACTCAAAGCCAACAGCAGAATGTATGTGAAATGAATAGTCCAGAGCTACTGGTTCTGGCTCTGAAGACAGCTCTTCTTTAGCAGAGAACTCCCCTTTTTCCTTTATGTGGAGTGGAAAAAAAGTTTGAAGAAATGTGACTAGGCTGTAAAGTTATTAAAGCTTCAAAAAAGCCCTTAGAAGAAATGAGACCACACCTGCTGGATGCCTAAGAGAAGGAACAGGTGTATATGAAGGAAAACATACTTGATCCTTTGCTTCCTTTTCTTAACGGTCTAAAAGGAAACCGTATGAGAAGGAGCAAACCCCAGTCATACCACCATAATAGTCCCTAGGACATCTTTTCAGACAACCATCTGAGGGATTCCACACAGGTTCTTCAAAAAGGGTCAGCCTCTGTTCTCCTTCAGAGCACAGTTGACTGCAAGCCTTTCCTTTATTGGCCTTCAGTGGGGTCCTGAAAGTAGGAAGACACATAGCAGCTGGATATTCTGCAACTATATCAAGCGCCTCAATGAAGATACCAGACTCTAATCAACTAAAAAGTACAGTTTTGTACCTACCATAAATGTAGATGTCCGAACTGGATAGCATCTGCAGTCATAACAACTGGGTTGTCCTGTCGTCAGGCAGCCCTTCAGTCGGCCGGATTCCAAAGTCCGGGTCCGGCTTCGGCTGTCGCACTTCACCCGACGTCATCTCTGTTGGTCTTCGGGTATAAAGGCATCAGCCGACGCCATTTTCCTCAGTGTTTCTTGCCCCAGATGCCAGTAGCCCTCTTGAAGGCTAAAAATTTTGGATAAATGCCAATGTTTCCAAAAAGATAGTGGTAAACAAAAAATAAGCATGTATGTACATATATACAACAAATACACCATAAAGACTCCCCACCAGCTAGCTATTAGGAGGGTAAACACCCTAGGAGTACCACAGAGGGGAAGGAGGGAGGGTAATCCTGACTGCAGATGCTATCCAGTTCGACATCTACATTTATGGTAGGTACAAAACTGTACTATGTCCTTCATGGATGCATCTGCAGTCATAACAACTGGGTAGAATACCATAGCCAACTAGGGAGGAGGAAGAAACTAGATTATGGTGTGTTTAGGATCCCTTGCAGTACAGCAGTGGCAAACCCTGCTCGGGATCTGGAATATAGAGGCAAATTATAATGCTTGGCAAATGTATGCACGGAGGTCCAAGTAGCCGCCTCAATAATGTCTTTGGTTGCCACTCCTCGTAAAAAGGCTGTGGTAGTGGCTGTTGCCCTTGTAGAATGAGGTCTTATGTTCTGTGGAATTGGTTTTCCATGGAAGGAGTAACAGAACCGTATGCAATTTCCTATCCATTTGGAGATTGTCTGTTTGGAAATAGCTTTTCCTTCCCTTCCTGTTGCATAGGCTACAAATAGCTGATCAGTTTTTCTGCTACTTTTGTTCTGTCCAGGTAGAAGCGTAGCTGTCTATGTACATCCAAGGTATGCAGTATTCTTTCCCCTCTGTTTTGTGGGTTGGGAAAGAAGGTAGGTAGGTGGATTGCCTGGTTTAAAGGCACTCTGGATACCACCTTAGGCATAAATGTAGGATTAGTCCTCATGGACACTATCTTGATGGAAGATTAGGAAGGGTTGTACTGCCATTAGGGCCTGGAGTTCAGAAACCCTCCTGGCTGAGGTTATTGCCAGTAGGAAGGCGGTTTTCCACGATAGATGCTGTAGGTCTGCTGTTGCTGCTGGCTCAAAGGGTGATAGTGTCAACTTTTCTAGCACAAAGTTCAAGTCCCAAGCTGGTAATGGTGGTTTCCTTGGAGGTTTTACATTCTTGATTCCTCTGAGGAACGGTCTGAGTAATGGGTGTGAAAAAACAGGTGGATCAAAGCTGTATTCTGCTGATATAGCTGATGCATGTATCTTGATGGAGGAGTAGGACAGGCCTGAATGTAGAAGTTCTGCCAGATACTCCAGAATGTTAGGCATATCTATGTTTGACACATCTTTTCCTCTTTCAGTACTCCAAATGACAAACCTTTTCCATTTTCCTGCATAGTTCCTTCTTGTTGAAGGTCTGCGGCTTCAAGAATAATGTCTTTAACTCTTTGGGAAAGTTCTGGATTAGCTGCTGCTATGTGATGTTCCATGCAGTCAGTTGCAACGTTTTTAGGTTTGGATGCATGATGCTGTAGTTGTTCTGAGTTAACATCAAAGGCATCAGGGGTATTGGCCACATATTGTTCTGAGACATGCTCCTGAGCAGTGGGTACCAGTGTTGTCTTGGCCAGTTTGGAGCTATTAGGATTATCCTTGGACGTTCTTCCTTGATTTTTAGTAATACCTTGTGTGTCAAGGGAAGAGGTGGGAATGCATATGCTGTTAGGCCTTTCCAGCTGAAGGAGTGCAAATCCACTTTCCATGCTAGTGGGTGGAATGTCCTTGTGCAGAACTTTTTGAGCTGGTGATTGAGAGGGGAAGCAAATAGATCTATCTGAGGCATTCCCCATTTCTTTGAGATGGTCTTGAAGATGTCCGGATGTAGCATCCATTCGTGGGCATCCGATGTGGTTCTGCTTAGTATGTCTGCTAGAGTATTTTCTTTTCCCGGTACAAATATTGCCTGTATCTGGATGTTGTAGCTGAGTGCCAGTTTCCACAGCTCCAAAGTCATTCTGCATAGGGGGTATGAATGAGTGCCTCCCTGTTTGTTGATGTACCACATGACTGTGGTGTTGTCTGTCCTTATCAACTGGCCCTCTTTGAGAAATGGTCTGAAGTTTTGGATTGCCAGTTTTACTGCCAGCATTTCTTTTAGGTTGATGTGCAGGTGAAGTTGATCCTGCGTCCACAATCCTTGCACGCATTTGTCCAGCATGTGGGCCCCCCATCCTAGGTCTGAAGCGTCTGTTGTGATGGTCTGGCTTGCTTGACATCTGCGAAAGGGTAGCCCTGGGTTTGACTGGCATGCTTGAGCCCACCATAGGAACTCCTGTTTTAAGCATGGAATTAGTGGAATTTCTGTTTCTAGGCTGTGCCTGTGTTGGGACCATAAATTCTTTAGGTACCACTGTAGTTTTCTCATATGTAGTCTGGCAAGTGGGACCAAGATTATGCATGATGCCATGAAGCCCAAGGCCTGCAGTACTTTTCTTGCTGTTAACTTGTTCTGTTTTGTTAGTGCCAAGAAGTAAAGAGGGAGTTCTCTTTGTTTTTCTGCAGTTAGGAAAGCCATTTGTTTTACTGTGTCCAATTTCGCGCCCAAGAATGTCCTTGTCTGGGATGGTATCAGCCTTGATTTTTGTAAATTGACTGTGTATCCCAGTGCTTGTAGCAAGTAAATGACCCTTTGTAAATCTGTTGTCAACTTGCTTTTGTTGTCCCCTTGTAGCAGGCAGTCGTCCAGGTATGGGTAAATTTGAATTCCCTGTAGTCTGCAGTGGGCGATTACTGATGCCAGGCATTTTGTGAATACTCTGGGCAGTAGATAAGCCAAAGGGCAATGCTGAGAATTGATAATGCTCTGATCCTGCAAGAAATCTGAGGTATCTTCTGCAGATTGGTCGAATGGGGACGTGCAGGTATGCCTCCTTGAGATCTAGAGTTACCAGCCAACACTCCTTGCCCAGCATGGGAAGAAGTTGCTGTAGGGTCAGCATTTTGAATTTTGGGACAATGATGTATGTATTTAAGGTGGACAGGTCGAGAATAGGTCTCCAACTTTTTTCCTTTCTTGGAACTAGGAATAGTCTTGAGTAGAATCCCTTTCCTTGTTCTGTTGTTGGCACTCTTTCCACAGCTCTCATGTTTGCTAACTGCATTATCTGTTGTAGAGCCTCTGTTTTTTGATTTGGAGGTAGATTTGGCATTCCTCTTTTGACTGGTAAAGTGTGGAAGTGGAACCGGTAACCTTGATCTATGGTTTGTAAAATCCACTTGTCTTTTGTGATATAGTGCCAGTTCTTTGAAAATAAGGTTAATTTGCCACCTAATGGAGCTACTATTTGTTCCCTGGTACGCGGTTTTAGAGTTAAGTCACTGTGGCTGTGTTGTTGTAGTGGCAGTGGTTGTGTCTGTGCCTCTGTTGTTACCTTGCCACTGTCGTCCTCTGTAGGCACCTCCTCTGGATTGGTTTCTGCCTCTGGAACGTCTATTCCTGCCCCTTTGGGATCTTGTGGAGTCAGGAAAGGACCAATTTTTGGCAGGCCAGTTCCTGCTAAACCTTGGGGGTTGGACCTGCAAGAAATCTTTAACCGTTTGAACAGATTTTGCCTTTTCTTCCATTTTCTTCATTACCTGCTGGGCAGGTGTACCAAACAAGCTGGTCTTATCCATAGGAGCATCTAATAACTTGGCTTTAACATGATCCGGTAAAGCTTGTTCCTTTAGCCATGCATGCCTTCTTATCACTGTGCCAGTCATGGCTGATCTAAATGAAGCCTCCAGTGCATCATAGCCACATTTTAAGGAACGGTTACTAACCTGTTGTATGTTATTTACCATTTCTAATACATATTTCTTATCAATTGATTCATCAGAGGATAGCTTTTTTGTTAACTGATCAAGCATAAACTCTTGGTATTGTATCATGTGAAACTGACAGTTTAAAGCTCTAGCTGAGAGAGTAGCTGAAGTGTAAACCTTTTGCCCCATCTGTCTAAAGACCTGGCTTCCCTTTCAGAAGGAATAGGGTTTTAGCTGTGGTCGTGACTACTGCCTTGGGACCCTGGGATATAGTTTCGGGTCTGCAAGTGGGGCCTTGTAAAGGTGGTGATGAGTGTCTGGTACCCTGTAAAATCTGTCTGGTTTGGCAGGGGCTGGAGGTAAAGAATCTGGTGCAGAGCAGACATCATTGAAGGCATCATCCACTACAGAGAGCACAGGAGGTATAGCTAAGGGCCTGTGTTGTGGAAGGTGCAGAAAGGTTCTAAGTCTTTTTCTGGAGTCTGAGAAATCCTGCTGCTGCCATTGGAACTGCTCTCGCATGGCATGTAAGGTCTCCCCAAAGGAAAATTCTTCTGGTGGGGAGGCAGCTGGAATGGATTCTTCAGCATCTGAGTCTTCAAAATTGGAGAAAGGAGCCTCTGGCTGGTCTGTTATGTCTGATTCATCAGCAGAATCATCAGAGGACACAGGCTCGGGGGGCTCTGCCCTAGGTCTCTTCTCTGGCGGCTGCGAGGCCCTGTCTGGGTGAGATTGAGATCCCTAATTAATGAAATTAAATCTTCTGCCAGGGTAAGCATTTGTGAACTAGAAGAGGGCCGTGTTGTAGGGGTTTAGCAGGCACTGTTCTAGTAGTTTTGGCTGCTTTGGCCCTGGCAAAGGCCTTAATGGACATGGCTGCTGGAGGCCTAGCAGCACCACGTGCTGGGGTAGACACATCCAAGGGAATGGTGTCTGATAAGTCAGTGGCAACCACCGTAGTGGATAAAATTTCTGAGGCCGATTCAAGAGAAGTAGCAGGGGCCTCAGTGGTAGTGATAGATTCTGCTGTATTTTGATCAGCTTTCTCGGTTTCGGCCGAAACCGAGACACTCACGGTTTGCTTAACCATGGTTTCGGCCGAAACCGCGGATCATGAGTGTCGGTCTTTATCTTTGCGTTTTTAGCAGTTTGGGTAGTCGGAGGATCCAACGGCATAATATACGCAAAATCAGAACCGAAAAACTGTTCAGCAAACTCCGACGCCTAAGCGAGGCTGCTATGTCGTGGGCTGGGCCTAAACAAGGCAGACAGTAAGAGTGGAAATCCTTATGAGGTATTTGTTTCCCACAGGTAAAACAATTATTAACTTTTTCTGACATCGGCTGAGGCAAGAAAGAGTCCCCAACGGGGTACTTAGCTTTAGAAGTCTTCGAAGTAGTATTCGGTAGAAGTAATCTCTGGATCCGACCGACCGGCACTTGCGAACAGCTTCTGCTTCGGGCGCCACGCGGCAAGAAAGACTGAGGAAAATGGCGTCGGCTGATGCCTTTATACCCGAAGACCAACAGAGATGACGTCGGGTGAAGTGCGACATCAGCCGAAGCCGGACCCGGACTTTGGAATCCGGCCGACTGAAGGGCTGCCTGAAGACAGGACAACCCAGTTGTTATGACTGCAGATGCATCCATGAAGGACATCAAGCACACTTCAAATAATTTTGTCTCTTCATTTGAATTTTTAGTTTTCTTCCTAGGCTAATGGGGGAACTCAAAAGCCATCCTAGCATGTGCTAAGGCTTAGCAGCATTTGTTTTCAATGTGACACCTTAAGCAACTCAAATGACCATCTTCGGGAGCAAGTCTGACAGATTGACAGATGGAAAACTAATACATTCAGGGCCTAGGCAAAAAAAAAAAAAAACTCAGAATGGTTATCCTTGTAAGGGATCTGTCAACCTCAGTCAAATTTCCCCTACTTAGATGACCTGAAAAGTACAATCTTCTATATTACATAATTTATATAGTCTGTCATACAAAAGCAGCAAAATAAAAGAGGAAGCCCAGCTAGTCATTTGTTCTTAGCTTCTGGAACTTGCTTAAAAATTCACTCATTGCTCTGCCGCAAACCACGGTCTCAAGTCTTGCATTCAAACAAGTGCTTTCAAACCTTACACAACAGAAGCACAACCCTCATCCTCTTTTTAGATTACTATTTTTAGGACTAGAAAAAAACACCACGTCATAGTATAATGAAATACCAACAAAAACAGCTCCAACTGAAGTTGGTGACTCAAAATCCAATGGATAAAACTCACTGAGGCACACCACGGCAATAAAAAGCTGACCTTTATTTGTCAAAAAGGAAATAAAATAAACTTATAAAAAGAAAGAAATGTTTCAAATCAGTAAGTGCTTTCACATTTCAAAGAATGCTTCATCAGACTATTCAAACACCAACAGACACTGCATATAAAAAATGAACTATCCAACCAATCTGCATTACTATCTCATTATGCAGGAAGGAAAACTAATGCACATAAATCAGCCATGTGGTCACATAAATTGGTAAAGAAAAATATTTCAGGGAATATTTTAAATATGTATATAAAAATACTATTGATAATAATGTTAAAAATTCTGTTAAAAGTACATTTATATGACTATAAAAAAATATTAATATATATATATATATATATATATATTATATATATATATATATATATCTTTGGAACAAAGTTATTAATAAAAAAAGGGTGTTACTATAGACTTGCTACAGTATCTAAATCAAAACCATAATATATTATATATATATATATATATATATATATATATATATATATATATATATATATATATATACACACACACACACACACACACACACATATACACATACATATATACATACATCAAACTAGTTGATCTAGGGTGGCAAACCAGGTATGAATAAACTAATAGATATATCCAATATTGAATGAAAAAAATATACAATCAATGCCTAAGAAAACATGACAGTCTGTATAAATACTTATAGAAGAATATATGGAAAAATCTAAGTTAAAAAATATAGCTAAACAGTGTATACATGACACTTCAATGCTTAAAACCCCTTGCGCTCAGAAAGGGTTTCAAAGAAAATCTAATTTAAACCAGAGGCTTTGTCTGCCTGCAGCCTCATGATCCATCGGATTTCTCTTTGTTCAGTATAGTTCTTGTAATCACCTAACCTAGCATCTTGATACATCAATTATATGGCCATAAACTTAAATTTGTGTGTTGTACCCTTATCTAGAACGTGTTTGGCCAGAAAATTATTTTCATCTCCCTATTATTAGCACAAATATGTTCTTTCACACTTTCTCTAAGAGTTCTACTTGTCATACCAACATAGAAAGATGTGCACTTTGTGCAAACTGCTAGATAGACCAAATCATGTGTCCGACAATCTGCATACAAATCAAAATAGTATACTTTCCCAGTGTCTGGATGAATAAACTTGTTATTTAATATGAAACAATATTGATTACAAGTCCTACATGAATAGGTCCCTTTCTTCGCTGATTCTACCTGCTGTTTCTCTTTTTTCTCATAACATAGTAGACGTTTTAAAGATTTAGTATTCTTATATGTGAATTTCGGGGTATCTCCTGGTGACTCAAAATACCAACACCACCAGAATCTGCACTTAAAGGGAAATAAGGAATTAAAAAGGACTTCCACTCTACAACTCGCACTCATTTATCTTTCGCTTTCATCCACACAAGGATTTCTTCAGAATAAACAACTATAAAAACTAGGGCTATTTAAAAAAAAACAACTAATCACATTCAAAGATCGATAACAGAATAATGGTACCAATGAATTTAAAGTCACACACTAAAAGACAATCACTTTTAAATAACTTTAATCTTCTCCCTTTAAAAAAAAAAAAAAAACATTTGATGTTAACATTTTCATTAAGGCCATGTGCCTCATCTGCCCCAAGCTTAAATTGCCACAATGTTTCTTTGTTCCACTTTGTTCTTAAAATCTTCCCTTCTCAAATCCAAGGGAAGAGCTTCAACAATAGTAAAAATAATCTTCTTGAACTGAATACAAATGTGTGAATGCTTATACAAAGCATTAGTTTCATCCTTAGATTTTATAGCATAAAGATGTTCTTTGATCCTTACTTCTCAACTCCTAGCAGTCATGCCTATGTAGTAGGCGTTTCAACTGAAGCATAGAGGAACACAAACAACTCCCTTGGATTTACAAATAAAAACCCCCCAAGATAGGCAAGATGGATGCAACATGTTCTAAATTGAGACAAGGCCCTTCTAAAATGTATCTGTAAACAGTGCAATCACCACACATATATACCAATACCTTTTGTTCCATTGTAAGGGCATAACAATATGTTACTATGACCACTCTCTAACAGTGTCTTTAAATTGAAATTATTCTTATAAATAAACATAGGGCTAGGACCAATACAACAAGCTCAGGATTACCTCCTGAAACCTTCCAATTTTCTAAAATGATAGATCCAATACTTTCACTATCAACTGTCATATCAAGACTACACAAAATACCAATTTTCCCAATATTTCACTTCTCACTAAAGGCTTCAAGAGGATAGGAAGATAAAAAATAAAGATCCTTTTTAGATTTAACCTCTTCTGCTTTAGCCTTCACAAAACAAAAGACGAGACATCCTCAAGGGGGGGTTCTTCTTCACTGCAACGGATATCAGTGCCTGGAGATTCCTCAGGGGGAATGCAAGTGCCTCCTCTTGCTTTTGCGCTTTCTAGGAACCTCTTCCTCTGCCATGGGAAGCCCAAGAGAGGAATCAGAAACGAACAAGATCTCACGCTGGAGAAAATGATCAAGGCTTTCAAGAACTGGCTACGGACCTTGGGAGATCCAATCAGGGAGGAATGGATCTGACAAAGAAGGAGATGATCTAGCCCTCAGCTGAGAGCACCCTCTTGAATGCCTCAAATGCCGAACTTGCAACATATCAGAGGAGCTTCTCCTTTATGTCCAAGACCCTAAGGAGAAGTTCAATCTTGAAAGTCTTCTAGTTTGGGTCTGAAACAAGTCACTGGAGCACAAGTAACGGTTTATTGACGTTTGTTTAAATAAGTAAACCCCCTAAACAATGATTTGCTTTTTCAAAGACCTGATAATGGCTGCTTATTTAAGTGACTTCCTCAGAGTTGCACGGTAAGCAAACTGACACTAACCAAATCAGATCGAAACACGCAGGATGAAGTCAAACAGCTACTCAAAGTATTAATCCTCTGTGCTACGTTGACAAACGAGCTAGGTAAAAGTAAACCAATCCAAATAAAATAAAGTGGCTACAGACGAAACCTTCACATAGGGAGAGGTAACATTTTATAGCTCCTGTTATTTGTTACTGTAGACCTCATTTTAAGATAAAGCCTGGGATTAGCCACTTGCTAAAAAAGTAAAATTGGTCAAAATATGATCCCGTAAAGCCTTCAGCTACAAGCCCACTAAGTACTTTCAATGACGTCTCAAACTTTTAAAGTGGTACTAAACCTTCCACACTACAAATCAAGTAACAACTTACAAAGACAAATAGATGTAACTGGGATGACGATGACTTGAGCAAACACAATGACAAATTGTGCCAACGCTTATAAAAAGTCCAGCACATGTTCAACCTGCCATACAGTTAAATGTACATTCAGAGATCTTGGTCTAGCTTACCTAATAATTCTCTGATGTGCAAAGTTCAGAGAGAACAGGGTGGGATGTACGAGGTACTCCCTACAATGCATCAAAAGCCTCACCTGCTGTTGTAACACAAAGGTTTATCTTCTGCTATCTGCAGTAGGTGTGAGACTCTATGATGCCTGGGCTAGAAAGGTACAACCAGAATCATTACAATGACTTCTCCTCCTTCAGTTACTGGGTTACTCTGGGTGCAAGACCAAAGGAGGAAAAGCATACCAAAACAAACCTGTCCAATTCAGTTAGAAAGCATTCACTGCCCAAGCCTGCTCTGTAGCAGTTTTTTTTTCAACTGTCTGATACTTGTAAAGTCTTTCTGGAGGACACTCCTTTGAGATTCAGAAGTTTCCCTGTGCAGCATTCACTTGTGGGTCTGCAAAGGTCCTGCTTATTTGGTATGCTCCTGAAGTTTTCCTTCAGGAGGCTTTCAGAACCATTTTCGATTCCAAACAGGCTCCAAGGCCTGTATGACTAGTCTGTGTAGGTGGTGCGGGCATGTTTCATGTTTTACATACCATGTCACTGTGGTCTCACCTGTGATGACACTCAAGGGATCCAACATTCTGACTGCCATGAAAGCTCTGACACACCATATGGCTGCTATTATACCCTTGTTCATGAGCCATTTCTTTTCTCTGGAACTTAATGTGACCAGTACTTTGACATTCACAGTATGACCTCTACAACAAGGCTGCCCAAATGCAAGGCATTAGTGGTAAAGAATCTAAAGGGCATAGCTTCGTTCTTCTGCACTTCCTCCATCCACCATCTCAACTCCTTTCTAACACAAGGGAAGACTGGGAAACCACTCTTGTGATTGCTTATTCCAGGCAGGGATGGAGCCATAACTAGTCAACCCCGGCAGCAGGCCCGTGATGGCTGGTGGGCCCCCTTATTGGCTTGGAGGGGTAATAAAAATGAAACCTTTTGAGAAAAAAAAAAAAAAAAAAAGACTTTTGTAAACACAGAAAGGCTTTAGAACCTTGCTGGTGACTTCTGGAAAAACAGCAAGCCCCAGAAACCTCTGGGTTAGGAATGTAAACCACTGAAGACTGGATTTGGGACTCAAATGGAGTTGTTCAGCAAATAGAGCATGTCAGCGGAGCCAAAACTGTGTGTGTTTAATGCAGAGGTTAAAGGGCTGTCTAATTTAAGTGGCTATGCTCAGAGTCTAACCCTGGGTTTAATTATTAGCAAGCAAGCACCTTAAACCTCCAGGTCTTCTTTATTTTAATCAGGGAAGATTACAGTCTTGTCAATGTCAGTAAGAGTTTTATAGTTTGTTGTTCAGTGTCCGTGATGCAACAGGTAGCACACTTGTCTCTGATGCAGAAGGCTGTGAGTTCTCCTCTCACACCAGGTAAATTGACTGTTGACATTACTGTGCAGCATAATGGATGGGGTTTGGATGCAATACCCAGTAACCAAGAACTTGTTACCTGTGACAGCAATTCCTTACTGCACACCATTTTTTAATGCAACATTGGCAATATTTTCTATAAAGGGCAGCAGGCATTGAATTTATAGATGAAGTCCTGAAATGCAAAGTTGTTTGCCAGCAGCAACTTCTTAATTAGTTACAGAGGTCTTTAATGAGGAATTATTCAGATGACTTACTTCTGTACAGAATATGCATTGTTGGATTATAATGGTAGCAGATGGAGTGGCCTTTATGGTTGAAAAGTTCTGGAATGGGTAACCTTGTCATTACTGGCATATGTTTTGTTTCACTGCTTACGAGAAAAATGTTCAAAACTATAAATTTAAAACAAACAAGTGGTGTTACATTAACCAAAGAACATAATTTAATACAATCAAGAAGGTGAATCAAAGAACACATACATGTATGCATGGTCCTGTGTGCAGTGGGTCCATGATTTGAAAACAGCCCAAAGGAATACTTAGTCCGTCACTAGCAAGATGCATTTTCTATTACTACGAGTTTCAATGAATGAGAGTTTCAAGCCCACATGAACGAAAACTTCAGGAGCACACCAAATAAGCAGACCCACATAATGCTCAAGCTAGTTTTCATTGTGACAATGTATTAGTGTTTGTACTAAAAAGAAAACAAAGTTTTAAATCCAATCCAAATATCTGTAATAATTGTAGAAGCAAAGAAGAAATACACACTGGCAGGTTTGAACAGTGTTTTATGGTAAATGGGAGCGAGAGAGGCAAGTCAAGAGACACTGGATTGGCTGCTAGGTAGGAACACGGGGTGGGAAGGCTGATCAATTACCCTGCCTAGTTCCCCATTTGACCATGATCCAGCTCTGATCCCAAGAGTTCCTTAGAAACCACAGATAATCGTATTAAGCCTAGTCAGGAAAACCATCAAAAAGGTAGAAGCCATGTGGTCTGGGATGCTCAGGAACTGCAAGTCTGTCATCATATTATTTTGTGTTATGCACTGGAAAAGGGAAGACAGAGCATACTTCATCCTGTGGAAGGCAGATCTTGCCTAAATCAAGAGTCTAGCAGCGCTCCTAGGAAAAAAAACTTTCCCTACAAGGTCCAATGATAGAGAACCTCAAACCACACAGACAATGCAGGCTATACTCAACTGCCCTTTGCATCTCCTCCTGGGATTGAGCCTGGATCAAGCAACAATTTAAGTAAGGATAAAGTGAATGGTCTTACTCCAACAATGTACCATCTCATCACTAGGATCAGACATTGTATAAATACACTTGGTGCAGTAGCTAAACCAAACAGAAAAGAGGTAAACTGAAACTGCCCCCTGACAGAAATCTTAGGTGCTACAAATGTCCCTTGAAAATGTCTATATGGAGGCAGGCATCTTTGAGATAATAATGTAACCTGGATGGCCAAGGAGTGGGAATAGGGCCTCAAGGGTTAGCATCTGGAACTTTAGAATTTTCTCTCATTTCATGCCCTGTAGGGACTGGTTCTGTTGTCTCTCTTGGTGAGCAGTTCTTCTAGGAGTAGCCCAACAAGATATTTCTGGTATTTTTAAAACAGTTAAGCCTTTTCTTCAATGTTTTGTCTCAGACTGGAGATTGTTCATCTGGAGACTGTTTCGAAAAAAAGGTTTACTATCAAAATGTTGTACAGAGGTTACTCAAAACTTGGAAGGTCAAAATCATGGTTCCAAGTTTCAGTAATGTCAATCCGTACATGTTTAAATCTACAACAGCAAATGCTACTGTGCATTCGCTCGTATGAGGTCGATGTTCTAAATGGAGATCGCACTACAGTGGGGATTGGGAAGTTTACCCTTTTCCTCACTGTAGTGCGATCTCAGAGTTTGTATATATAATAAGCAGGGGGTGTGGAGGGTCCCCTGCAAAACTTTTGTAGGAAATCAGTGGAAGGCATGGTACTTGGACAATGTCGATAATACTGAATTTTGAATTATTCACATTACCACTTTTGTTGTTTTGACAATGCTTTTATTTTCAACTTTTTTTTTTCAAGTAAGTCATTACTCGAACAAATGTGTTTGAACATTTTGATAGTACACCCTATTGTTTGTGTCTTTCGGCTTTTTCCCCGGTTAGGGGTCGCCACAGCGGAACTCCGGTCCGCTAATGATTGGCAGCTGATTTTTACATACCGGCTTGCCAGGCCTGACACACAACCTTCAACGAAGGTACGCCCATTCACGCCTGCCTCCACGCAGAAGACGCTCTAGCTGAGAATCGAACCGGACAGAGTCTTGCTGTGAGGCGACAATGCTACCACAGCACCACCACCGCGGATTGATAGTAAACCCTATTTAAAAAAAAAAAAAACACTTGCCTGAGGTTACACTTGCTCTGTACTGGTAACATGCAGTCAACCAGTCCCCTACACACTGTGACAGAATGGGTAAGTGGGAGTATTTGAGAAGGGGGAGGCAGGAGCCTGTGACAGTTACAACTACCCCCAGAAGGAAGTTAAGTCCTGGCAGTTTCGAAGCTTGTCTTCCTGCTGTCATTTTTTCTTTTTAAACAGCGCTCTTACCCTCAGGCTAGAGTTACTTTCACATAATCTTTGATAATAATGTTATTTGGAAGTATACTTTCTACGGTACTAGGAAAGGAAGTATAGGACGTGTTTCAAAGACTAAATGGTCTTCCATTTATCTTCCAACTTTCTGAACACATTATATGAAGGGAGTCTGAAGAGAAACTCCTTATCTAAGGAGGCACTTACGATCTGCATCATGAAATCCCCATACAATGGTGGAGTTCAACAATAAGTGTCTCCTAATGACGGACTCTGCACAGCAGTAGCCCAGGATGCTGCATCCATAACATACCACATTTCCAAGCAATTCTGCTCAGTTATAAACCAGTTTGGATTGGGTTAAGAAGTTAAGGTTTCACCTCAAACTCTCCAGACACTTACCCTGGATCTGACTGATAACAAGCGCCTAGTATTTTAGTATGTGGAATTGATCATGCAAGGCCCTAAAAAGCCAGCACTGCTGAAATAATTTTTTTACCAAAACTACCAAGCAATAAGTGGCCCAGTAAAGCATTGGGATAAAGCTGTTACTGTGTCCAGACAGCCCATGTTCAAGCAGCACAGACACTGGAGGGACACAGGGGTAGGATGGGTGTGAGCAGCTGTCATCTCACCCATCCTTTGGGGGGGGGGGGGACTACAGAAAAGTAGAATACAAGCCTAGCAAGCTCTGTACTGCACAAGTTGTGAGATGCTCAGTCAGGATGTAGTGCATGGATGAAACACATGCACCTTCCAAGGGCAATGAAAATGGAGCTGGCAAGGCTTCCACGGGGAGGATAGAAATTGGGAACATTCCCCAGCAGCAATATGCCACTGCCCCAGCTTTACTCAAATCTCTCATGGCACCAAACCTGGGCTGAGCCTTGCTGAGCATGGACAAGTCAAAGGCAGGTCCTGCAGACCCCAGTGATTAAGGAGAGGAGTGGGTCAGCTGTGAGGAGGGGGGAAATGTACATCAAACAATCTGCTTTTCCCATCACTGAGAAGAATACTGCACCAAACAGGCAGTCTAGCTCCCCTACCAGACTACAAAAACAAACAGTACCTGGGTACGCAATGGAATTTTTATATGGGAATTTACATAGGTCCTGAACCTATAAAAACAACCTCTTGTCTTGGGGGAGAGAGTCAGGATCCAGAGAAGTAGCTTCAAAGACCTTGAAGTTTCCAAATAATCTGAAAAGCATAATTTCCAAAATGTCTTGATACCTTTTTTTTTTTTTTTTTGGTGGGGGTTTAGTTGCTAAGCAGAGTGGAGCACTGATCCACATGGCTCAATTCAGACTCACCCTATGAGCAGTGTGTGCATAAATGACTTACTCAGGGTCACACAATAAGCAAATGGAGACTATGAGAATCTCAAAGGGTGACATCACTGGCCTTAGTGCCAGCAAGTGTAAAGGACAGGGGCCAAGCACCTCCAGACAGCCAACTCTCTGGTACTACAGGATATCAACTGGACTTGAGCTCCAGGGTCTCCTTTCTTTCTCTCTCAATGCATATGCTGCTCTTTTCTTTTTAGTTTGGAGGTCCATGCCATCCTGCTGCTGGCAGTCTGCAAAATGACGCAAGACTTCAGTAATGCCATAAATCTGTTTAAAGTGCTACACCTGAAAAGCTTCCTGCCTCCTCTTAATGGTCTTTCGACAAAACCTCTGGCAAAAACTGCAGTTAGCCACATTTGGGCTGAGGCAAAAAATGCATTTGATGTGGAAGCACTTCCGGGAAATTTAGTACTTGCATGCATATCTGATAACATTTCAGGAAAAGTACTACCCCACATAACTATTTCAGGAAAAGTACTACCCCACATAACTGCGTATAACTCCAGTTCCTAGATACCAATACAAGACAGAATACGCGAATAAGCCAAAAAAGAAAGTACACTGTTGGTCAGCTCATTTTTTTTCTCTCAACACTCAAGTCGTACACCTTTACTAACACAGGACTGTCACACACTCTTGAAGCCATCACTTACGCAAGTAAGAAATAAACATGGTGCAGGTACAAATTACCTGTATGCCAGACACATACAAATGCTGGAGGTAAGCCCACATCAGTCTGGCCAAGGGGGAAGAGATCTCATCTTTCAAAGTCAGGCCGGACAGTGGACTTGCTCATAACTTATAGGGTTCTCTGCAACTGGTTAAAAGTAATCCAAAAACAGCAGCTAAGTTTTAGATATACTGACAAAGATCTAAAGCATATATGGTTAAAGAACATACAAAATGTCTGCATTTTTTAAGCTTTTTGTTCCTGCTGCTTGCTGACCATCAGACCATCTCAGTCAGCTAACCCATTTGTTCCCCATACAACATAAGAACTGACAAAGACAAACAGTTACTCAGGCAGCCATCTGAGGTGATGCAAACCCCCCCCCCTTTTTTTGCAGAGCAAACTTCAATATACATGCCTAGTAACACACTCCAGGGTTCATCATGCAATGGGCAGTAGAAGGCATGTCAATAGATAATCCTTCAGTACTTCCTTTCTCCCTCCCCAAAAGCCAATGCTCTCATGGGGCTTCTCCAGTTTCCACCAAGTGAGAAGGGGTGAGACAGCAAAGCCACATTATTCCCCCCACTCCCACCTCCAGCAGGTGACCACATTGCTCTAGTTATAATCAATACTTTCTTTATCTCTCAATATCAATGCAGCGGTTACAGAAAATCTGAATTTTAAAGCAGGACCATGAATCAAGTAACCACAATGATCGCTTCTAAACACCAAAATAAATCTTTACATTGAAAATTATGCATAAACAAATCACTACTGCAAACATATAACAAAAACGCTTTGCAATATTGTAACATGAAACAATGCAAAGTCCTTGCCTTGGATTAGAAAAATACTGTGTACCCGTCTAGACAGAGCACACAAAATCTCTCTGCTGCAGTAAAAAGCAGACCACATGCATGGTCTCCTTTTTAATTACTGTTTTTAAACTGCCTAAACCTGTGTCAACTTGCATTACATTTTATACTTAATTGATCTACTGTAATTTTACTTTGTGTTAATAGCCTGACAACAAAGGCATAAGCCCAAAGAAATTTATTTCGAACTGAACTGCAGAAACATCATCTATTGTTCTGATCCTGAAAAAGGGAGTAGCAACATTTAAACTAATCCTCTACCTACATAAAAAAGAAGTTATGTCTTACCATAAAGTTCCATCTGAGTTGTTGATCTTCTTCCATTCGTCACTGATGGGTACGGTTCCAAACCCTCGGAACAGAGTCAGCCAAATACCAAGCTATAGTACACCAAACTCTCTAGCCACGCTACTACCCACAATGCCCTTCATTCCATACCTCAGATCGAGTTTGCAGAACATATAGTAGAAGCATATATAAGAAACAGAAACAAAGGTAGAGGCCATCTCTGTGCAAACACCACAACAACCCGAAGATCCGCCAGGAGCCTTTGGCGGGTGAAGGTGGGAGGGTGTGATGAATGGAAGAAGATCAACAACTCAGATGGAATGTTATGTTAAGACATAACTTCTTTATCTGAAGTTGTTAATCTTCTTCCATTCCTCACTGATGGGACCACGTCCCTAGCTTCTACAGAATCTGGGTGGCCCTCATGGAAGAACATTCCGAAGAACCATAGAGACAAAGGCAGCTCTTCCCCTGGAGATCAGATCCAATTTGTAATGCTTGATAAAGGTATGGGGTTTAGCCCAGGTGGCAGCTGCACAAATAACATCCATGAAAGCCCTAGCATGAAAGGCGACAGAAGCGGCCACAGCTCTAGTGGAATGATGTTTAATGTGGCCAGGAGCGGATTCCTCCTCCAGAGGATAAACAAAGGAGATGAAATCCCCAAGCCGTTTAGACAAGGTAACCTTAGACACTGCCGATCCCTTTCTAGAGCCCGCAAAGGCAACAAAAAGCTGATCTGACTTTCAAAATGACTTTGTCCTGTCTAAATAAACATGCAACTGTCTGTGGACATCCAAGGAATGGAGACAGTATTCCCCTTTGGTATAATTAGGGTAAAAACACAGGCAACTCAATGGACTGATTAACAGTGAATTCCGAAACCACCTTGGGTAAGAAAGTGGGATTGGTGCGAAGTGATGCTCTGTCCTTATGGAAAATCAAATAAGGACTCAATGCATAATGCTTGCAGCTCTGATACGTCTGGCTGAAGTAACCGCCACCAGAAACAAGGTCTTATAGGACAGAAACTTCACATCACAGGTTGCAGTAGGCTCAAAGGGAGGTAGAGTCAAAGTTTGAAGCACCCTAAACAGATTCCATGATTCCACAGGTTGCCTAATGGGAGGTCTAGAATGAAAAATCCCCTTCAAGAAGGTCTTACACAGATGAGAAGAAATAGGAATTCTGTCTGAACCATCATGGAAATTGGAGATGGTAGCTAGATGCACCCGAATTGTGGATGCAGAAGCCCCATTAAGGAAAAGCTCGGTCAGATATTGAAGAACCGTAGCTACTGGAACAGAAACAGGATCCAGAGACTGTTCTTGTGCCCACAAGGAAAAACGTTTCCACTTGTCTTTATAAAGTTTTCTGGTAGAAGGTTTATGGGAGGCCAAAATAATATTCCGTACCAAAGAAGAGAGCGATTCAAGCCTGGCTACTAAAGGAAGTGAAGCAACCGAACTGTCAGTTTGAGCGTGGCCAGATTTGGAGACAACTCTTGGGTGTGAGAAATGAGATCCTAATGGAAGTCTAGAATCCAAGGAGGAGCAGGTGTGGCTGAAGGAAGGGGAACCAAACCTGTCGAGGCCAGAACGGAGCAATGAGAATCATTCTGCTTCTCAACCGGGTAGCTTTCCTTAAGACCAAGGGTATCAAGGGGATGGGAGGATAGGTGCACAGGAGACCAGCGGGCCAATCGAGAGTCAGAGCATCTCTCGGGGACTCCCCCTGTGGAGGAAAGAGGGCAAAGTAGCTGCTGCACTTCGTATTGGAGGGGGAAGCAAACAGATCGCAGCAAGGCCGGTCCCAGCGGGTGAAAATTTCCTCCGCCACTTTCAGGTTGAGAGACCACTTTTGAGGAAGCAGGATGCATTTGCTCAGCCTGTCTGCAATCATGCTGGAACTCCCCAGAATGTGTGTAACAATCAGGAAACGGTTGGAAGCTATCACCTACTGCCAAATTCTCATAGCTTCGACGCAAAGGGGGTAAGATATGGCCCCTCTCTGCTTGTTCATGTACCAGACCACGGACATGTTGTCGTACTGGACGGCAATCGGTCCGAGAGAATGAAGAGGATGGAGAGCTTGGAATACCAGTAACACAGCTCTGAGCTCTAGAACGTTTATGTGCAAGTCGACTTCTAGAGGAGACCATGTGCCTTGAACAGATTTTCCCTGAAAATGGCCCCCCACCCTATCAGGGAAGCATCTGTAGTCACAGTGGCACTGGGCTGAAGAGGTTGAAAAGGGTGAAACCAAAGACTTTCGACCATTCTCATCCACCAGAGGAGATCCTGCTTGTAGAGATTGGTGATGATGATTAGTGCGTTCAAGGGATGATGATTGTGTATCCATTGAGTTTGAAAAAGCCACTGTAACAGGCGCATATGAAGCCTGGCCAATGGAACAATGGGAATGGCTGCCGCCATGGAACCCAGAGCCTGCAGAACTTCCCTTGCAGACACTTTCCTGCGGTCAAGTATCACTTGCATTTGTGTTCTCAGTCTTAAGAGCATGTGAAGAGGAAGATATTAGGCCGAGCTGAGTGCTGAACATAGCCCCTATGAATTCCAGTTGTTGCGAGGGCTGAAGGTTTGATCTTTCCCAATTGATAGTAATACCCAGAGACTCCGCCAGAGAGAGTGTAGCGAAGGGCCCTGGTCAGTAGACGCTCAGTGGGGGCAGAGAGGAGCCAATTGTCCAGATAAAGAAACGCCTGGAATCGGTGAAGTCTCAAGTGAGCTGTCACCACTACTAGACATTTCATGAACACTCTGGGGGTCGGCGAGAGACCGAAAGGCAGGGTTCTGAACTGAAAATGATTGGCTCCCAGCCGGAAGTGCAAGTCTCCTGGAGTGTTTGTCCATTCTGATGTGGTAATACGCATCCCGGAGATCTAGATAGCACATCCACACACCCTCCAGAAGGCATGGAAGGATGGATTGAATAG
Organism: Protopterus annectens; assembly: GCF_019279795.1. Classification (NCBI taxonomy): domain Eukaryota; kingdom Metazoa; phylum Chordata; order Ceratodontiformes; family Protopteridae; genus Protopterus; species Protopterus annectens. The sequence goes on along the minus strand of NC_056739.1, from coordinate 401,012,805 downwards.
TGACCATGCGGAACTTGGTCTGTATGACTGACTCTGACTGAGATCCAGGATGGGCCCTCCAGTCCCCCATCTTTCTTGGTAACATAGAGAGTCTGGAGTAGAACCCTAATCCGCACTGATCTGGGGGGGACCTTTTGGATGACTCTTTAGAAGCTTCTTGATTTTGGAAGCTGCCTCCACCCTTTGATTGGGTGGTACGTCGGGAAGGGAGAATTGAGGTCTTGGAAAGGATTTGAGGGGAATGCGATAGCCTCTGGTGATAATTCTCTGCACCCATAGATCATCTGTAATGGAGGACCAGGCTGTTTGGTGCAGAGAGAAACATGCCCCTACTGCTTCCAGAGGAAAGCAATTGGGCAATGCTTCAGAAGCGCTGAAGGGGCCTACTGGAGAAAGAATCTCTGGAGCCCTGATTCTGGTAAGCCCCTCTGCCCCTAAAGGGGTGTCTTCCACCGGAACCCCCTCTGCCTCTGGAAGAGTCCTAGCCACAGGCTTCACGAAAGAAACCTTGTGACTTCTTGTGCCACAACTTTCCACTCCTCTGGTTCCTGGAGAAGGAACGCTGAGGTTTGGAGAAGTGCAGGCCCACAGCAGACAAGGTCT